>NC_056751.1:44147482-44207482 GCF_019279795.1 Protopterus annectens | reverse complement strand
ATGCCCTCAACGACCACTACCCTATAACAGTTATGAGACATACTCATCACATTACCAAACCTAACAAATTTATTACCACCCGTTCACTTTCTCATTTCCATCCTAACTCCTTTATTCACCAACTATCCAAAATTAACTGGTCTTACCTCACCACTCTTCCTTTAGATGAAGCTGTCCACTCCTTCAACACTACATTCCTAAACATTCTTTACTCCCTTGCTCCTCTTCGCACAATTAGAATTAAATCTAATACTGCTCCCTGGCTCACTAAATCTACCAGAACCCTCATGAAAGACCGTGGTAGGATTTTGGAAAATGTGGACTAAAACTAGGACCCCTTCTCTTCTTCAGAAATATAAAGAACTCAGAAATAAAATAAAAAAAATCATCCATTATGACAAAATAAACTTCTATGCCAATCCTCCCTCTACTCTTAAATCAGACCCAAAGAAATTCTGGATCTCTATTAAACAGGCTCTTCATCCAGGAAACCCTTCCTCTCCTAACCCATGTCCCAGTGCAACACCTGAAGACATAGCCAACAAATTTAACAATCATTTTATAAACTCAATAACCTCCATAATAAACCCCCCCCCCCAGAAACAACACTAGCACCCCCACAAACTCTATACCTCTTCCATGCCCTCCTAACTCCTTCTCTCTAAAAGCAGTATCAACTAACTATGTAAAGTCATTACTCTCTAAACTTAAACCTTGCTCCCCATCAGTTGACAAGCTACCCTCTTACTTCCTGCAGATTGCCTCTGAACCTCTTGCCAATCCTGTATCCATCTTAATCAACCGATCCATTTCTGAATCCTATGTTCCCACTGTGTAGCAGAATTTCTTTACTTTACCCATTCACAAAGGGGGCAACTCCTCAGACATATCCAACTTCAGACCGATTGCCATACTCTCTCCACTCTCAAAAATCCTAGAGAAATGCATTCACAAGCAGGTAATGCATTACCTTCACTAGGAAAACCTTCTCACACCCACACAGCATGGTTTCCTTCCCAAGCATAGTACAACTACTGCACTCATATCATTCATCAACATAGTCTCCCTAGCTCATGATAACAATAAACTTGTCTCATGCCTATTCCTTGACCTTTCTAAAGCCTTTGACACTGTCTCTAACACACTCCTCCAAGATAAACTCACTAACTTACATTTCTCTCCCCTTACTATCTCCTGGTTCTCCAGCTATCTCTCAACCCACCAGCAATCAATTAAATGGCTCTCTGCACTATCCTCCCCTCTCACTGTACAAATGGGAGTCTCCCAAGGGTCCATACTTGGACCACTACTCTTTAATATTTTCACCAACTTGCTCTACTCTTCTTGTCTCCAGTCATCTCTTGTGCAATCTGCTGATGACTCACTGTTATAACCATTGCTGACAACCCAACTGACCTCCACTCAACTACCCAGGCATCCTTCCACACCATTGAGACTTGGCTTAGTGATAACAAAATAATACTTAATCCAAAAAAAACTAAGCTCCTACTCTTCCTCCCTAAAAACATCACCACACTCAAAAGTACATTTACCATCTTATTCTGCAACAACACTATCATCTCAGCTGAATCTAGTACTAAACTGCTAGGTGTTACAATAGATGATTAGCTTAAGTTTGATCTCCATATTACTAACTCGGTAAAAAAAAAGAACTTATCAGAAACTTGGACACCTTTTCCACAGCAAGAATTACTTAACTAACACTGTCTGAATAACTCTCTCCCAGGCTTTATTTCTCCCATCACTCCTGTACAGCTACCACATATTCACAAACCTAAATTCTACACTTATTTCCAAGCTTGAAACTACCTATAATAAGATTGCCAGATTTGCAGCTAACCAAACCTACAAGTCAACCACTGCTTAGCAATACAGCAACTAGATTGGTTAGAATTCCCTCAGCTGCTCCAACTATACCAACTACAAATCATCCACTCTATCCTCTATCTACCCTCCTTCTGCCCCAGCCTCCCCACTATCATATCAAAATATTCCCCTGCTAGGACACTACGCAGCTCAAATCAAGAATTATTAGATATCTACAAACCCAAAACCAAAATAGGCTGCCTTCTCTATAACTATAACCCAGCTATATCCTGGAACCAACTCCCCTTGGAAATAAAATCCCTCCAGCAAAGCAAAAGTTTCAAATTAGCCACAAGAAAATACATAAAAATGAAATGGTCTTGCCACTGTAGCCAACCACCATCCTTTCTCCTTTTTCACCACTTCACTCTTAATGTATCTCTAACACTATTCCCCTGCCTTTTCTACCTCTTCCCTTCCTCTATCTCCAACCACTCGTAATTCTTACAATCTCAAAACAACCTACCTGTCTAGTCTGTCTCATATACTGTACCTTCCCTACATCTCCTACTAGCCATTCTTACTTTCCTTTCTTGTTTCCAACCTCCTATACAACTAGATCCTACCCACTTTAAATAAGCATCTACCTAACTATTAACTTATTTTGCTTTAAGCAGCTTAAATAATATTGTAACTAGTCACATTTTCTTCTGCTAATTGTTTAAAACCTTGTTTGTAACAACTCACATACTTGTCTGCCAGTTGTTAATACTCTGTATAATTGAATTGCCTGAGGAGCTTTTTTCTTCTCCAGGTCTCTGCTTATAAGATCCTATAGCTGATTGTTACTACTATGTTACTAAAATTTAAAAAAAATTGTTTTCTAATCCAGAGGAGCTTTTCTCCCCAGGTCTCTGCTGAAAATGAGCCAAAAGCTTAGCCAGACTAACCCGGTTAATAAATGTAAAATAAATAAATTAAATAAATAAATAAATAAATTTAAATTTCAAACTTCATCAAAGATACAAAGAGCGGAAATAACTCTTGATTTTAGTACTGACTTATAATTGTCTTCGAGGAGGCAAAATACAGCTTGGACCATAATGTTTAAGTCACAATAAATACAATAAACTGTTCTGATGTTAAAAGCATGGAGATTTATGTGATATTCTGAATGTGGATTGCATTCTCAACACTGAACAGAAGCCATATACCCACTCATTCAGAACACTGAGTATAATGCAGCTTGTCTGGCTATCACTGTGAAGTACTTGTAAAATCCTGCATACAGTATTTATGGATAAGAAGTCATATTTTATACAATTTGTACTACAACTGTCAGAGAATTATACTTGGACCTTCAGGTATATACTGATTAATCATAAATGGTTTAAAGAGAAATGAAGCGCCATTACTTCAAAGAAAAGAAGGAGGATGGCTGAACAGCTAACTGGAACCCTTGCTATCACTCACTAATGTTATACATAAATTCTGTTTAGGACAACAATAAATAATGCCACTGATGTGGTTGTTTAGTTTGGTTCTGTATAATAAGGTATACTGCAATTATTTTGTAGTGCAGATTTTACTTGATTGTTATTTTTGCAGATACGTTTAAAATGATGTAGACATCATCACCTTCATCAATGGTGCATACATCATTCTGTGTTTTCTTCTTTTATTTATTTATTCATTCATTCATTTAATAGCTAGGTAAATGAGATTGTTGCATTTATTCTATTCTGTGTTCTGTAATTTAGTTATCTTTTTATTCAGTAACTAGGTAAATGTCCTACTGTTCCAGTGTTCACCTATGACTATGTACACAGGAAGCCAAACAAGGCACAACAGCTGTATGTTAAAAACAACAATACATACTTATCATACCTCTCAACCTCCTAGAACAAGAAATCTGGACAAAGACAAAAAAAAATTGAAACAAAGGCCCAAAACTAGGCACAATTTTAAAATATTGCTCTTGCAAACTTAGAATGTTGATAGAATAACAGGTTTTTCCTGCACGTGAAGTGTTGAAGGGTATGAAGTCTGAAACTCAAATGTCTGTCATTATTTTCTAACTTCGTTTTTTAATGATTTGCCACTAATTTGTCAGTCAAATATAAGACAATAACACAATTTGACTACCTTTAGTTCATAGACTAATTATGATAAAATAAATAATTTGCAAAATTAGCTACATAGCACTTTTTCTTTTGTATGGTGATCTTTTCTGAATCTGATTATTCAAGTCAATCAATTACTTTATACGCAACCTCTGAACTGACTTGATATTCTTACAAGTTCATGATTTTGTCTAAAAATTTTGTTTTGCCCCTCAATTTTTTTTATTTTATGAATGAAGAATCTGTCAGTTTTAAATTCATTAAGGAATTCTAAATAATGTATTTTCATCTTCTTCCGAAAATGTGTAGTAATATTGGTGGGATTCTAAATAGACTGTGGAAAGTAGCAGAAGCTAGCCATTCTATAACATATCCCAAATCATAAATCCTAGCCTTGCAATTCAGTCTCTCATATCAAGGAGGAATGTAGTCTATACTTTGACCAACAACATGGCCATGGGTGTTAGGTATACTTATTCTCCAAGACTGAGTAATGAGGGTCAGAAATAGTCAATGTAAAATTGCCATAATCTATTCCTGGTGTAAGCTAATGACTGACCAACCCATTGAACAAAGACAGAGAACACACAGTGCCTGATATCCCCCCAGCACCACCAGAAAGTCTGCCATAAATGAACCTCATTTCCTGTTCTAGCATAAGCCAAGGATTGATGAGCCCCTTCCTATGTAACTGCTGAGAAAACTTGAAGCCAGACTCCCTACAGTGGCACCTATATGTCAGTCATAATAGTGCATATATGACAGAGAAATCTGACATTGCAATGCTGGCATTCCATGAGTATATGCTATAACAGCATAGGTCAAATATCTTACAAAATGTTTTGAGTTATTGATCCCATTATACAAAGCAGATTACTCACAAAGCTCACAAAGCTACACTACTTCACATTTTTGTGGTATCCCCCTCAGTCCTGAAACAACTTTACGACAGCCAAAGTATGGCTCCACCTGTATGTTGGAACTGTTTCTACAGGCATTTTGCCTTTCGACCATGTAATACCTGCAATACTTCTTCCTGGCTCTAGATGGAGAACTCCCACTTCAACAACAGTCCTTGGATTATAATGGGCAGCACCAATAAATCCCGCGGTGGTGGTGCTGCGGTAGCGTTGTCGCCTCACAGTAAGATGCTGCCCAGTTCGATTCTCAGCTAGAGCATCTTCTGTGTGGAGACATGCGTGAATGGGCGTACATTCATTGAAGGTTGTGCATCAGGCCTGGCAAGCCAGTACGTAAAAATCAACTGCCAATCATTAGCGGACCGGAGTTCCGCTGTGGCGACCCCCTAACTGGGAAAAGACACAAACAAACAAACATCAAAGCTCAATAGCAATGTAAAATTTCAAACTATAACAGCATAAGGGCTGATGAAAGGTTGCACAATTTTGTGTAAGTTCCATAACATCTTGTTAGCCTACACACCTTCAGAGATCAAGGACTAGGGACCATAAACTGTTTCAGGGCAACATACCCACCCAGGCATAAATTGTTACAGAATCTGGTCCTATAAGTTCTCTTTTCTATTAACTTTATAAGAGAATAGTCTCCGCATTTCAAGTAACTGATTTTGGGCATTCATGATTATTGTGGGCTTTGCTTCTAATTTTAGGGACAAAGAGTTTGAGAGGTGTGCTGATCAAACATTAGACAGAGATTCAGTTAACATAAGTTAGCCTCAGTCTACAAATTCTTTAATTAAAAAATAATAATAATAATAAGCATTTTCAGTGAAGAAATGTAACTGTGTCGTGCACAAGGCTTATGTGTCATTCAATAAATAGGAAAAAGCCTGACAATGTGGAGCAATCGCATTTAGGAGCTATACTTCCGCCATGTCCCTTGTAGCAGCCTATTTCAGTTAGGGGAAATACAAAAACATGAAGTATAACACTTTTTATTTAAGTAATAATAATAAAAATAATAATATGCTGGGAGATGCAGAGGAGTACAGAGGACCACTTCAGTATTGTCATGGTACCCGCATAATGATTTAACCATTAACTCTATCATTTACAACAAATATAGTTTCCATGTCTTTTAAACATGCATCATAGTTCCTTTATATAAAGTTTCCACCCCAAAAGAATGCAGCAATTAAAGGCCAATTTCATACCTTTGATGTCTGACCAAACTATTAAAAAAATGAATATATAAGCAAATGTTTGACCAGATGCATATTTAAGGTCTCAAGTGGTGAACAGCATGGCTTCCATAATGTCTTCAGCACTATGACTGTTCAGTACATTATCAATCAAGTTTACTGCAACATGAATTAGACATACAGGGCAGGGTTCAGCCGACATTTGCTGATGGGGCAGTTTTACAGTCTGGCATTCAGAAATACTGTAATTGTAATATTCAGGAGACAGTACCTTAGCTATAAACTGAGTGCTACTGTACACAAAGGGGACATGCACAACTGTAAGTAGAAAGCAGTTATCAAACTCCTATCACACTGCATTAAAGTTTCTGGAGAGGGTGGCTGATAAATGAATAGACAGATTTGAAGAATGTAAGACAGGAGATGAGCAGTTCAGATTCAGTTCAGGATACAAATAGTTAAGACAGCTGTCATTGTGGCAAATGGGGGAAATCAAAAAAAGCTGAAAAACAGGGAGGAAAAATAGTGGAATAGGTTAACAGCTTCAAGTTTCTGAATGAAGTTATTGACTTGAAGGGATTTCGAATGAGAAGGTCAAAGTTAGAATCAGAGGGACTGCAGCCAGCTGGCACAGAGTGTCAGGAGTAGTGAATGACAGAATGTCAAAAAAGCTGAAGACTAACATGTACAAAATAGTGGCGCAACAAGGACGACTGCATGCTACAGAAACCTGGGCAGTGAAAGCAGAATTCCTGAAGAAGCTAGAGTTGATGGAGGTGAAGTGCCTGAGATGGGTAGTAGGTGCACATTGTGGGGCAGATAAAGAAATGAGGACATCAGAGCTGAAGCCAAACTATCTGCAATTGCAAAGGTCAAAAAGAACAAATTACAGTGGTTCAGGCACAATTGGTGGAAGGCAAAGCTTGATTTGGTCAAGAAGAAGCCTTCTATAGATCCTCAAGCATGTCCCAAGACTCTCACTCTACGTTCCTAAGCACCCTGGAAACTATTAGGGTCCAGCCCAACACTATCATACTAGGTGACTTCAATTACCCCTCCATCAACTGGAAAAACTACTCATGCACCCAACACTATCATACTAGGTGACTTCAATTACCCCTTCATCAACTGGGAAAACTACTCATGCACCAAAACACTGGCCCCACACTTCCTGGAATTCATCAAATCCAATGCCCTGTACCAGTTCATTCTTGCCCCCACTAGAGGAAGCACCGTCCTTGACCTGGTTATTACTAACATGGGCAACCATTGCTCTACACCAATAGTCAATTCCTCCCAGGTTATATCTGACCACAAACTAATCACCATGGAAATCCACATCTCACCCACACCCCCACAAAGGTAACTACCATGAAAAACCTCTCCAAAATTGACTTTGGGCTCCTAAAAGCAGAGGTGGCTAACTTCACGGCACCCATGTCAATAGAAAATAGATGTATGACTGCTGAATTATACACCAATGCACTGTACCAACACATACATAAATGCATGGAACTAGCCATACCCAACAGAACCAATACATTCTCCTCCAAAAAAGGAAGCCAATCTGGTGGTCCCCTGCCATTAATAAACTCTATAACAGAAGGAAGTAACTGTTGCAGAAAAAGATGAAGTCCCAAGACTGGAAAAACTCCCTTATTAACCTCAACCAAAAGTTGAGATCCCTCATCAAAACCTCTAAAGCCAGCTATGAAGGCAGATTTGTGGCAGTCACTAAAAACAACAACAAAGACTTCTATAGTTATATCAAGAATCTCCATGGCAATACCTAGGTTTGCTCTGAGTTACTGCACAATGTTCCCTCCTATACTAAGCCAACAGATATTGCCAACATACTGGCTGACAGATTTAGTGCCAACTTTACCCCTCTCATCCCCCCAAAGGACCAATCACAATACAGGAGGATTGCCAGGCATCCAGCATTACTGCAGCACAGGTTAAAGCTGCATTGTCCAAGGCCAAGAATACAGCTTCCATGTGACCTGATAATATCCCTGGATTTGTTCTACATGAACTACAAAGTGAACTTGCATGACTTCTGTTTGCCCTCTTCAGTCACACCCTAACATCAGGCTTTGTCCGTACTGAATGGAGCACTGCTACAGTCATCCCTTTCCATAAAGGGGGAGTGACTACAGACCCTGCAAATTATCACCCCGTTAGTCTTATGACTCTGATATGTAAGTCTATGAAGCGCATCATCATGGACCTAACTGGCAAGGATATAGGGAATCTTTACACTCTACATCCTACGCAATTTGGTTTCATGAAAGGTAGATCATGCCTGCTCAATCTGGTTCACTTCTTTGAGTCAGTCACCAGAGCTGTGGATGAGGGCATGGCAGTTCAGTCTACCTCGATTTGGCCAAGGCCATTGATACCATTCCCCACTCAGAAGTTATTGATAAACTTACCAAACTAGGCATCAACCCCTATCTCACTAGGTGGGTTGCAAACTGGCTCACAGATAGAACTCACAGTGTGAAAGTAGCGGACTCCAAGTCAGACTGCCAATCAGTCACGAGTGGAGTCCCACAGGGATCAGTCCTGGGTCCTTTTCTGTTTGGCATCTACTTCTCAGACGTCCAGGCCAACACGAAGGGACTGTGGCTTACCAAATTCACAGACGACTGCAAGCTGGGAGCCATTATTAACTCCCCAAGTGATGTAGAGATCCTACAGAAAGGCCTCAGTGAGACCAACTAAAGGACAACTTTACCAGTGTGATTCTCATTACCCCCATCAAACAGAGTTTGGGGTTCTATTGGACCCGGCCTTATTTTAACTTACACATAAATAAAAGAGTTACCAACATACCTCACTCAACTGAAATGATAGTTTAGAATTTCTTACAGGCTGTCACCAGTTGCATACAATCCATTACAACAAATATCTTTCTTCCCAAGGCTGAATATGATCTTCACTTCTCATCAAACCACTCCAGTACAAATACTCAGAAACTCCAAGTAGCAGAAAATAAAAACTGAAGATTTGTCTTTTTAGCAGATAATAGTACTCATCATTGTGACCTACTAAGGGACTCCCTTTGACTGTCAATTGAAAGCAGAGTCATAATGCTTCTTAATACTCTAACTTTCAAAACTGCAATATTTGGCCATTGTCCTTGTCCATTTAAAAAACAGCCTCTCTTTACGGGAGCCAAGGCACACACTTAACAGTAGTCAAGATGACCACACTTCAAGTCATCCACAGGTGAGAACGCATTTAGTAAACTTAGCCCAGCTACACAGAATCACCTACCCAATCGACCCACGAAAACAACACAAGTGAAAGAGCACCTCGTTGCATATTGTCCAGAACACCTTGTTGCATATTGCCCAGAGCACGATGTTGAGTATTGTCCAGAGCACCTTGTTGTGTATTGTCCAGAGCACTTTGTTGCGTATTGTCCATGCGTTTGCTTTTGTGACATGGCACAACAACCACCGTTATAAAAAGCTGCTCCGTTACCTAACAGCTGTTTATTTATTCTTGGCAGTGTACAATAATAAAGAAAACCCAAAAGGAAGCATATACATTCCTTATACTGCAAACTCGTTAATAGCAACTCAGATTGTAAGTAATGTAAGTTATGTTAATTGTGTGATCTGCCCTGGTTCATCTTCTCCATTATTTCTTCTTTGTGCCAGTAATGCATGTCCCACATGCAACTATCTGTATGCCCATTTATACAGTTACCTGTCCATTCAGATGTTATCTGTTTTACATCTTTGTATTTCAATGCTGCTACCCTAGAGCTTTGGCTGGGACTGAAAAGGTTAAGTAGACCAACCCACTTACGTGGTTATCAAATTGTAATAAATAAATAAAAATCTCATGTGGTGTCACTTACTAGTGACTTTACTCTGTCACCCATGCTCTTTATCTCTTAGTTCCATATTATTGTCAGATTCTTTAGTTCAGTCGACATTTGCTTATGGGGCAGTTTTACAGTCCGGCATTCAGAAATACTGTAATTGTAGTATTCAGGAGAGCGGAGTGAAGACCTCAGCTATAAATTGAGTGCCACTGTATACAAAAAAAGAGACATTTACAACTGTAAGTAGTATACAAGTATCAAACTCCTGTCACAATGCATTAACGTTCTGGTGAAGGTGACTGATAAATGAATACACAGATTTGGAAAAAGTAAGATAGGGGATGAGCGGTTCAGATTCAGTTCAGGATGCAGTGCAACCAACCCAATGTTTGTAGTGAGACAAATAGTTGAGTCAGTTGTCATGGGGCCAAATGGCAGAAATCAGAAGAAGTTGGAAAAACAGAGAGAGAAGGAAAATAGTGGAATAGGTTAACAGCGTCAAGATTGTGGGTGAGGTTATTGGGGAGAAGGGATTCCGCATCAGGAGATCAAAGTTAGAATCAGAAGGGCTGCAGTCAGCTGGCACAAAGTGTCAGGAGTAGTGAATTACACAAGAATGCCAAAAAATATGGACTGATGTGCACAAATCAGTGGTGCGACCAGTACTACTGTATGGTACAGGAACCTGGGCAGTGAAAGCAGAGCAGGTGAGTAGATGGAGATGTAGGTGTCTATGATGAGTAGCAAAATGCAAACTGTGGGACAGATGAAGAAATGAGGACATCAGAGCAGAAGACAAAGTAGCTGCAATTGCAGGAAAGATCAAAGAGAACAGATTACAGTTGTTCAGGCACAATTGGTGGAAGGCAAAACTTGATTTGGTCAAGAAGGTGTGGGAGGAAACAGGAAGAAGGCAAGAGGAAGCAAGGACAATCTGTGTTTGAACATCCATATGTGGGAGTATTTGTGCATGTCTGCGCACCCATATACACATGTGAGTCAATTTCTGTGCATGTGTGTGTGTGTGTGTGTGTGTGTGTGTGTGTGTGTGTGTGTGTGTGTGTGTGTGTGTGTGTGTGTGTGTGTGCACGCACATTTGTGTATGTTCATCTGTAAATGTGTGTGTGTGTGTGTGTGTGTGTGTGTGTGTGTGTGTGTGTGTGTGTGTGTGTGTGTGTGTGTGTGTGTGTGTGTGTGTGTGTGTGTGTGTGTGTGTGTGTGTGTGTGTGCATGTGTGCCTGTATGTGTGTGCATGCACATTTTTGTCTGTTCATCTGTAAATGCTTGTCTGTGTGTGTGTGTGTGTGTGGGGTAGGACAGGGTCATTCCTTCAGGCAGGAATTGCCAGGCTTCCCTAATTACAAATATAACAAGAGTGCAGTGATCACATAACAGACAGCTACTGACTGCAGAGTAAATTACCATTCAGCAAGAATAAGAATGCTGACAGAGCAGAAACAAAACAGAACTGATTATAGAAGTTCCTTAAAAATATAGCAGTAAGTTAAGTTTCATGAGGTTGTTATGGGTATGCATTTAAATTCAGTAAGATCATGACATAAGCAGGAGTCTGGTAAAAAGAATATGCAAAAGAAGCAACGTTCTGACTGCCACCCAAATGACCTGAGATCAATTAGTGCTTCAGTGTCTGGTGGAGCCAGGAGGGTGGGATGGAGCATCATTCTGTTGGCCCACTCATTCCGGTAGGGAGAGGTAAGTTTTCTGCCTGTGATCTGTCTCTCCTTGGTGATGTTGTAACCACAATGCTAATAGCCATTAAAAGTCAGCATTAGAGGGTAGGGTTGGATCTAAGTAATGACATGGGTGCTGCTGCACATGACGCCAGCAGCTCAGTCCAGTTAGGGCATTATAAAAAATATGTTGTGTATATAACAGCATGTGTGATGCTGCAATACACTCTGCCCTGTGTTTCCATAACCCCTTCTTTACCCATCTGTGGTAGAAATGATCCCAGTAATGGGAGGGTAATAACAAGGTCAATTAGGTCAGGAATGATTGTACAGCTGCTATGTAACCTATCTTGTACTGCAAATTATAGATTTATCTACTCTGAACTGAACAACTGTTCTTAATGAAACTATTAAAAATGGTCGTTCATCGATTTAATGAAAAAAAAAATACTATATGTAATTTCTGTATGGGTTGTTTCTATGTTCTCTGTAAATACTCTGGTATGCTATCTCTGATATGTGATATGTAATGATATTTTTGTTACTGTTTGGAGTTTTTCTCCCCAGGCCTCCGCTGAAAATGGACATATATCCAGTCGGACTATCCCGGTAAAAAAATGTAAAATAAATAAATAAAATAAAATGATTGGATAAACCAGCAGATGGTCAGCTGGAAGATACACAAAGGGAGGCCATAAAATGAAAAAAAAATACTATATTGTAACCAACATATTTAGAGATTTTACAGATGGCGTAAAAAAGCATCTCACAGTAACAAAATGTAATTTTTCTGTTTCTGAGTAGTTTTCAAATGCCTTCTGGGAAATGCAGTTAGAATTCAGTAATAAAAAAGGATCAAATCCTACTCTGTGAAATAATTATTACTTAGCACTACTGGCATAAGTAGAAGTGAAATTATTTAAAATGGTTTTGGCAGACAGAATATAGAAAGCAATTACCGAAGTAATATGTGTACCTTGAAGTTTCACTCCGAAATATAAGAACAGTTTTTGAGTGTCTTCTTCAGAGCTTCAGCATTTAAAGTAAAATTAAATGCAACTGTAAATATTACTACTACACATACACATGAAATAAACCAGTATGCTGTAATAGATGTTATTTCAATAGGACGTAGCCACACACACGTGTGCACACACACGCACGCACACACACATGCGCGCGTGCACACACACACGCACACACACACGTGTGCGCACACACACACACACACACACACACACACACACACACACGCGCGCACACACATGCACACATATAAATATATATATATTTTATGGAACAGGTGTACAACAGTTTATACCTCGTAGACTTTAACCCTTTGACTGAGACAGGCCAGGGTGTGTGTGACTCTGGTATACAGATAAGGTAAGTGTAAAATGGTCAAAACAGTGTGGTATGCAGCAATGTATGCTAATGAGTGCAAGATGTCATGGCCTTGAGGAATCCCAAACAGATGATCCCATGGATAGTGCAAATGAAGGAAACCAAAATGGCTGACTATTCAGAAAAGTATAGAACTGGTGTGGTGCACAATACAGAGGTATATACCCCTTTTGAACACTTCTTCATGTAGTACAATGGGAGTGATTCTAAAAATAGTAGCATCAGTAGGACAGCAGTAGGTTTTTGGAGACACTTTCACAGACTTTGCCAGCAATGTTGTCCATCACTGCTCTCTATGCAACAACAGGAGATACAGACAACACCTGGCATACCAACAGCTCGCACACCATCACATTCTGGATTAGTGTGAGTACTCAGTGACATTGCTAGTGACTTAGCTGAACTGTGTTACCTACAAGCAAACTCAAGAGGAAATGCATGGAATATTCACGTAAAAACAATTGTATGTACAGACTTAATCATCTCTGGCACGAGGATGTTCTAGTGACCCATAGGAGACACATTAGGAAAATCACAGTCTTCAGACTCATGAACCCTAAACCAGTTCCTTGATATAACATGAGAACATGTGGAGGAGTATATTTGGGTCCACAGAACTGCAGAAGACAGAACCAACACTGTGTGGGACTTTTATAATATACTCCATTTCCCCTAAGATTTTGGGGGCCACAGATCTCACACATGTTGCTATTGAGGTCTCATATGATCCAGAAGGTCTTCAATGTTTCAGTAAGATGGATTTCCATTCCCTGAACTGCCAGGTGGTCTATATTTAATAAGCTTGTCTGCCACCTGAGTAGTGCACATGATTCACATATTTGTCACATGTTTCAACCTAAACCAAAGTTTCTTGTAAGGAAACTTCTCACAATGTTACCTGGTCAATAGATATACACATATGCCAGATAGAAAGGCCTTTATACACAGGTACTATGCATAAAGGGAACATTCCATCATTCAACATATGTTATGTGCTCTATGTTGCAGGCGATATCAGAAATAATCTAGAGCCCTGGTTGATGACTTTAATTCACAACCTCTAAACCATGCAGGAATGGCCTGTAACACAATCAAAACAGAAGCCTTAAACATAGTGTGTATCTGGACTTCAGATGGGATGCTTCTGATGTCTAAACATCTCAGGAGAGGCACTGTAATACACTCCGGACATGTGCAGCAAGATCTTTCTTTTGTGTGCCATACTGCAACATACAGCTTTGCACAAACAACTGAAGCAGCAAGTGAAATTGACAGGCTTTATATACCAGTCAGAGCAGTAGTAAAAGGGCAGGGGAAGCAGTCAAGGTAAGCAACTGCAGCAACAGTACCACAGCTGAGATAAAGGCAGGTGCAATTCATTGAACACTGGCAAAAAGCAGCAAATGGACCATGACATAGCCAACACAAAATAAATGAATGAGTGTGTTATAACTCTGTGTGGCATGGCTTCTATTACACATTAAAATACAGGTGTACCTTGTCATGCAGGTTGTTGCAGCCATATCCACACAACTTAGAGGGTGGGCAGAGCACAGTCATCATCAGTTACACAGTGATTCCATCTCAACAGCTGTATGTGTGGTCTGACTTGGGATTGTTTATGGTGAACCTTCTTGTATACAGACCCTCCCACAGCCATAGACTGCATGGCACATGAAGGCAGACTGGATAGTGGTTACAATGCATTGTATTGACACCATATTTGTCACCAGTTATCTCAGTAACATTCTGAGTTCCTTATTCCTATATTCCACATCGCTGTACAATTGGCACATGTCATCCTGCAACCACTAGAGCACACACACCTTCTCTGCAATGCTGTCAGCAGCCACTTTTTCCTCAATCACTGATCTTCATATCTCCTGTTTAATTCTGAGTGTTTCAGCCATATTAGAAAGAGTGATAGAGTCAAGGTGGCACTACCCCACCACTGTTATGCCCTGTTGTGGGTATTTGCACCTTTGAGGTAATGAGCATTTTTGATGCTGTGTGGAATGGATATAGAAGTGCAGCGCATGAGAAGTTGTCAGGTACAGCATGTCTATTATGCACTGTTAAAGATGGATTCTCAATCTGTACCTCTACCAAGAACTCTGTAGTGGTGGATGTGACTGGCCCCTCCTCCTGTAGTGCAGCAGACAGTCCCACTGTGACATTACATTATACCACTCGCATGTTGTCATCACAGTTAGTCATAGGTGACTTACTTATGTTAGCCCTATGCTGTCCTGTTGTGCTGGACTGTCCACCAGTTTAACATGTATTAAAGCTGGAATATACATGATGCCACTTTCAGCCTACACACGTAAGTATTTATAACTTCGCGTCACATGCCTTCTATTGCACATTAAAATACAGGCATACCTTGTCATATAGGTTGTTGCAGACCAAACTTGTATGAAGGACAGATATGCTGCCTGCAGGTAAGCTTTGGTCAAGCCTTCCCTTAAAACTTAAAGTGAAGTGTATTATGTTGTACTGTACTAAATGTACATTACTGACCAGGTGCTTAACCTAATGACAACTGTGTCTCATAATAATGTTCTGCATGCATTCTTCAATATTCTGATACTGCTACATCATTCACTTACGCAGTTAACTTATTTATTTATTGAAGTAGCCCAAGGGACTTCAAACTACAGCCCCTTTTCAGTGGAAGACCAGGGAGAAAAGTTCCATATAATACATATGCAGGGAAACAATAAAACTTTCAATGTTTACACATAGGTTCATAGGTTTGCAATAGGCTAATGGCCCTGGAGCCTTTACAAGCCTAGCCCAAAAAAAATTGCCCAGGCACAGTGCCACCCGATGTTAGTTCACAGTGTCCATATCTAGTAGGGCAACTGGAATGATCCCTAGAGTGAACTTTCTGATACCCATCCACTCGTCAAGATTTTTCTTGAAGAGGGCCAGTGAGGTGCTCTGCTTGACATGAATGGGAAGCCTATTCCAGAGTATGGGCAGTCTTTGGGAGATGAACCTCTCCTTCCAGCATGTTCTGTTAACTGTGGTAATGAGGTTGTGATCTCTGGAGCATGTGGCGCAGGGGGATTGGGATTTATTTAGGTGTAGCATTTCAAGTAAGGCTGGGTCGGACATGGCTTTGTAAGTCAAGCAGAGATCACCTCTAAGTAGATGAAAAGAGACTGAGAACCGCTGAAGTTTCTTGAGTCTGTCCATGTAGGACATGTGTTTAAGGCCTAGGATTCTTTTTGTGAGGTACTTTTTTATTTTTTGGCCTCTCCAACTGTTGTAGGTGTCTGGTCAGGTACATGCCAAACAGGGTGTTATATTCGATGATTGGTCTAATGAGGGATGAGTAGAGAGGAATGATCACCTCTTTTTTCTGGATGCGAAACCTTTGATTATAAGATGTGCCACGTAGAAGCACTTACTGACCACACAGGCAATGTGGTGGTTGAAGGTGAGGTGGCTGTCGACCTGGGTGACTAGATCTCTTACACTCTTCAGTGTTCAGTGGGCTCTCATCAATGTGTTAATTTGTGGGAACTGAGTTTTTCCAAAGTGGATGATTACGCATTTTTTGGCATTGAGCTTCAGGCCATGGTTCTGACACCAGTCATTGGTCTCAAAGAGGCTCTTTTGTAGGATGTCTGCATCACTTGGGGAGTTGATAATGACTCCTAGCTTGCAGTCATCAGCAGACCTGGTCAGCTAGAGTCCTTCTGTGTTGGCCTGGACTTCTAAGAAGTAGATGCCAAACAGGAGAGGGCCCAGGACCGAGCCCTGTGAGACTCCACTCGTGACTGATTGACAGTCTGACTTGGAATCCACAACTTTCACTCTGTGGGTCCTGTCTGTGAGCCAATTTGCAACCCACCTAGTGATGTAAGAATTGATGCCTAGTCTGGTGAGTTTATCAATGATACCTGAGTGGGTATTGGTATCAAAGGCCTTGGCCAAGTCGAGGTAGGCTGGGTGCACTGCATTACCCTCATCCTCAGCCTTGGTAACTGCCTCGAATAAGTCAACCAGGTTCAGCAGGCATGATCTTCCCTTGACAAAGCTAAACTGTGTGGTGTCAAAAGTTTGGAGATTGCCTATATCTTTGTTAAGCAGGTCCATGATGATGCGCTCCATAGCTTTGCATACTGGACTTGTTAGGCTAATGGGGCAATAGTTCCCAGGGTCTGTAGTTTCTCCCCCTTTATGGAGTGGGATGACTGTAGCAGTGCACCATTCATTAGGGACATAGCCTGAGGTAAGGCTGTGATTGAACAGGACACACAGATGTGGTGCCAGTTCATTTTGTAGCTCATGTAGGATGCAGCCAGGGATATTATCAGGTCCCATGGATGCTGTATTCTTGGCTTTGGACAATGCAGCTTTTACCTGTGCCGCAGAAATGATGGATACCAGGCTTTCATCTGGTATTGTGATAGGGCCCTTGGGGGGGTTAAAGTTGGCACTGAATCTGTCGGCCATTATGTTGGCTATATCTGCTGGGTCAGTATAGGAGGTGCCATTGTGCAGTAACTCAGAGCAAATCTGGGTATACTGGCTTTTGAGGTTTTTGATATAACTATAGAAGGCTTTGTGGTTGTTTCTGTTGTCAGCCACAATTCTGCCTTCATAGCTGGCTTTAGAGGATTTGGTAAGGGATCTCAGCTTTTTGTTGAGACTGATAAGGGAGGTTTTCCAGTCTTGTGACTTCATTTTTTTCTGCAACAGATTCTTCCTTCTGTTGTAGAGTTTATTGATGGCTAGGGATCACCAGACTGGCTTCTTTTTTTTGGAGGAGAGCGTCTTAGTTTTATTTGGTATGGCAAGGTCCATGCATCTGTGTACATACTCATGCAGTGCATTGGTGTATGATTCGGCAGTCATGCAGCTATTTTCCATTGGCATGGGTGCCAAGAAGTTAGCCATTTCTGCTTTTAGGAGCCCAAAGTCGCTTTAGATAAGATTTTCAGGATGGTCTCCTTAGCGTGGGGTGTAGGTGAGATGGAGATTTCCATGGTGGTCAGTTTGTGGTCAGATTTAACCAGGGAGGAACTGACTATTGGTGTGGAGCAATGGTCTCCCATGTTGGTGATAACCAGGTCAGGGATGTTGCTTCCTCTAGTGGGGGTCAGAATGAGCTGGTCCAGGCCATTGAAAATGATAAATTCCAGAAAGCATTGGGCCTGTACATTGGTACTTGAATAGTTTTTCCAGTTGATGGAAGGGTAGTTGAAGTCACCCAGTATGAGAGTATTGGGTTGGACCTTGATAGATTCCAGGGCACTTAGGAAGTTGGCGTGTGAGTCTAGGGACATGTTTGGGGTTCTGTAGCAGGCTATGACGTGTATCGCCGTCTTCCCCAGTGTTAGATGTACCTGAAGTATCTCAGACGCATTATGCTGGGCTGCCAGTCTAGAGGTGTGTGTATCCTTTAAGAATATGGAGACACCACCGCCTTCGGAGCTTCCAGCCACATTCTGGGGCTGAAAGGTATGGAATGAATTGTAGTCTGGGAGCGCAGGGGTGCTTTTTGCCTCTTTAAACCAGGTCTCCATTACAGCAAAGATGTCGGCATTCTCCATTTTGAGGAAAGCTTCGAGTGAGTGCATCTTGAGATTTAGACTTCTAGCATTGAGCAGCATGACTCTCAGACTGTATTTGTTTGTAGTTGTTACAGTGGAATTTTGGTCTTTGTAACACTGCCTAAAAAAGGCACTATAGGGGTGGCAAGAGCTTAGCTAGTACCCAGAATCCCAGGGGTGACAGATGCAGGCTGTCTCTGGCAAAGCAGCAAGGTCTATTGATCAGATTGACCCAGGTAGACAAATATTGGATGCCTTTAACATGATTCCAGAAACTTAGCCACTTGTTGAAGTCAATCATTTTCTGCTTGTACTGTAGTATCATTCTGGGTGACAGTAGAATACTGCTCAGGGCTAGGGTCATACCTGCCTGAGCCATATGATCCGAGAGTTCCATCACATCCTTTTCATGTAGTCATGTAGGGAGGTACATCTCAGGTCAGTTACACCCACATGGACAATGACTAAGTCATATTTGTACTTGTTGTGGAGTGACCTGAATGCATGTGTTATGTGGTGGATCCTGGCACCTGATAGACAACTGACTGTCACCTTCTCCTTGTTCAACCTAGAGAGTGGGACATCAGTGTGCCTCACAATTGAGTCTCCTATGATTAGTACATTGGGTAAAGTGTTTTGCATTAAGGGCTTGAGTTGAGGTGCACACTGTGGTGGTGAGCTATGTGTTCTGGGGTTGGTGTTGTGTTGTGGTGGTCGAGTGTGTTTCTGTCTCAGGGGTCTCTGTTGTTTGGGTAAATTTTTATTGACAGCCTACGCAAAGGTGGGTGGATGGTTTATGTTTCTATGTGTGGGTTGTGATGGTTGGTGTTTTGGAGGGCTATGTGTTCTATGTAGTGAGTTGCAGGTGTTTACTTTCTCCTCTTGACCAGCTAGTCCGGTCTTGGTTGGAGCATGTACTGCTTCCATTTTGGTGATATAACTGCATCTCTCACAGGTATGAGTGTTGTGTTTGGAGGTAAGAGGAGAGGATTGTCTGTGTACATTTGATAGTTGCCACACTGTCTCAGAATGCCCAAGTGCACCAGGTTAGCAGGTGAAAGCACAGGAAATTGCCCTACAATCATACCAGGAGGGGTGGTCATAACTAATAAGTACTGGTGTTGTTACTGCATAGGAACAGCTAGTGCCGATAGCACCTAAGTGTGCTACAACAAATGCTACTAAAGCCTGTTAAAGTGCTAGTCGATTAATCTAACTGAAATGCAAGAAGCAAAAGAACAAGTTTGTTCTAAGGGGAAAACTGAAGAGCAGACTTTCTGATACCGGTAATAGTTTACCCCAGCTGAGCATCGTTGCACGGTGCGCAAACACGGGCTTTTAATCCAGAAAGTTGAAAGGGATGGAAAATATGACCAAACAGCCATATAGGCTTCCTAGGGCTTACCATTCCCACTGATAAGCTAGAAGGCTTCCCTCCAACACAGAAAGGTAATTCATAATGCATAATTATGAATCCAAAAGTAAAACTAAATTATACAAGTATATATGTGTGTGTAAATGCTCTACTGTCATATGCATAGTTTATGTTTATGTAACCAAAAAAACAAACATTTAGGATAATACAAAAGAAATGAAATGTACAGTAAATGTAAATCTTACAGTTTCTAAGGGGTCTATATTAGAAGACTGAATGTTTAGGTGATCAAACACCTAAACATCGATCTTCTAATATCGAACCACACAATGTCGAACGTCCCAGGGAAACAAGCCCCTCGGCCACAACACAAAAAACATTACTTTACATCTAAATTAAGTGGGGGGCTTATCCCCCCCACACCCCCTGACGTGGGGGGCTGTGCCCCCCACACTCCCCCTAACTAAATATACCAACTCCGAGATCACTCAACAGTAGGGAAATAGCAAACTCCAGCAAACATCCAAGGGAAATCTTTCCCTACGTTAAATCGGCTGTTCTCCATTTTTTGCTTTCGATATTAGAAGATCGACATTTAGGTGCTCGATCACCTAAACATTCGGTCTTCTAATATAGACCCGTTTCTAAGATGCTTGAATTTTTATAGATTGGGCTCTCTTTTGTAGTGGTTTCGAATTTTCCAGGCTTTATCCCTCTGCATCAAATGTTGTTTAGTTTCTTTAGTAAATCATGCTTTAACTCTTTTAAAACTAACTGTGGCATATATTTGTAATATGTTTACAAAAGTAATGTTGAATATTGAGGCCTCATCTTGGTATAATGTAAGTAATATATTCCAGTTGATAGATTTTAAATCCGAGATGAATGTACTTACTTGGAAGCAGGATAAATTACAAACAAGATTAAAGTGGTGCTATTTATGGATGTTGTTTCAGTATCATATGGTGAAAGTAGGGAGATGGTCATTAAGACTGTCTGGGAGAGAACTAGAAGAGATTATTTTATTTGGTGGAATAATGATGCTGTCTGCTCAGTAAAAGTTGGCATCATAACTTACAGCAGAGGTCTGTAAACATATCACTCTGCATATGTAATGCAGATGCATGTGCTGTAGTTTAATTCAATGATACAACTGCCAGGCTGGCCTTCAGTTAATGTAATGTGGAATTAAAAGCATCAGCCAGATAGTCTGATAGTATGATTATCAAGGGCATTACTTGCATTGTTTCTTAAATCAAATCAAGGAAAGGAAATAAAAAGTGAAATTGTGTACTCTTCTTGGATAGTATACCTCTTTGTTTGCCAAAAACTTAGCTCAGTAAATATATATAGTTTACTAAATGTTCCAAGGTTAATTGGACTCAAGAAAATGGATGCAAAAAAATAGTTGCATCTGCAGATTGACTGTTGGAAAATGTAGGCCTAACACATCAAAGGGCACATTTCAGTGCTAAACTGCAACATGGATGTGGAATTGCTGAGATGCATTTTATATACATGTGGGAAGCATATTCTGCCTTGGTAAACACAGACTAAAGAACAGGACAGATTATACTGTTGGAACATTAGAAACATCAATAAAGTAAAGGTTAAGCAGGGGATGCTCCTCCTCATTACTACACAGGGTTGAAAAATGACTGCTGATGCCATCCTAAGACTCCTACAACTTTTAAAAAGTTGATTTCTCCACATTCACTGCAAACCTTGTCTGGAAGTACAGTGTCACTCAACATTGCGTGAAAATACTGTCTATGCTTACATCACTGCTGGATAAAAAATACAAATCACAGAAGAATGCCACAATATCAACAATTTGATGAAACAGCCTAATACAAACTAGAAAGGATATATGCCAGAGTTGGAAAAAGACATGTTTTCCTTTTATGCATATATGTAAACTCGCAGATGCAAGCTAGAGATAGTAAACAGTTACTAATAAATGCAATGTGGAACTAGGAAGCCTTTCACATAATCACTTACTGTATTAAAACATAAAGGGAAGCACTCTCTATATAACTCACATTTTTTAAAGAACATAAACATCAGGTTAAAAGCCAGCAATATCTGGAGTGAGGAGATCTCTGTAGAATGGGGCATTTCGAAAAGAGTATTTTTGGAGGGAAGAAGTGATGCAGTATTATTTTCAAATCTATGTAATGTTTTACAAATGCCATGAAATTTACTGCCTGTGCTGTTCTGGTTATATTACAGCTATGGATCACCCACATATCTTTAACTAGTGCTACCTGTGTTCTAGCATAGTATACTACAAAAAAGAGCAAAGCAAAACATGTATATATATACAATAGTAATAATGGGAGATGTGAAAGTTGATATTTTCATGAGGGTGGTATCACACTGCAGTTTCAAAATGACTAAGGTGACTTCTGCAAAAATTACTGAAATGGACCTGCATTGAAACTATTGTACAATATATTGGGTTACTTAGCACTTGTAAGGTATTATAGGGAGCGAGAAAAGAGCATCAGCATTATATATTACTGCTTTGCTAGCAGTAAATTACTGCTGAGGTAAATGTACAATGCTAGTATTCACTTCAATGTCTATAAGTCAATAACAGATTTGCACATGCATTTACCTCCAGATGAACAATATTAGACAAAAATAAAAGGAAAACAAGTAGAAGCACTTCTGTAAACCCGTAAACCAAGTAGCCAGTAAGACCACAGTAAACAAGTGGCCAATACCGTGATATCACGTACCTAATATACCCTTTCAGAGCCTTAGATTTGCCACACCATTCACTTGTCCTAATACTTTAATTCATATAAAGAAATCTCCTTTTCAAATTATTTTTTTTCTTGCTCTGAAAACCCATATTATCTTCAATATCTTCTTTTTTTCTTTAAACATTTATTGTACATTACTACAACATTCATAATTTGTTCCTGATTTCTTTCTATTTTTCCTTTTACATTTTTCATTTTTCTCAATACACTACTAACTTTCTTCACTAGTCTACTTAAATATGCTGATGCCTCTCTTTTTCCTTGCAAGAAATACATTTGCTTAAATATGAACTTTATTTTTTTCTTGATTTCTTCTATATAATTATTTTTCTTTACCAAAATGCTCTGTCATTTTTTTCTAAATCTTCCAACATATCTTTATACACTATTCTATACTTCCTTTGTCAACTTTTCTTACATCATATGAACACTTGTAAGAAATATTTTTATATTTTACCTTAAAAGTTATCCAATATTAAGATCAATGTTTATAAAATAATCTCATAGTAATATGATTTCTCTATAACTGTGTTATTATTTTTTTCCTTCATCGCATGTTTACTCATTTAACCTTTCTATTCCTTTGCCTATTTTTATATATTCCTTATTTTCCTTTACCTATAGCCATATTGATAAATGATCAGAACAACCTGTTACAGTTGTCTGTCCCTCTATAGCTTTCTGATACTGGGAGGTAATCTATTTCAGTTCTGTAAATACCCCTTCTGTAAGTCCATGAATTTTTATCCCAAAGAATTAATTTACCACATCTCATAACTTCTAGCATTTTTCATACATCTTTTCCTTTCTTATTTTATTTCTTCTTATATGACAGTCCTGTCACTATAGTACTCATATTTATCCATACATATTCTGACAATGTGCGGCATTGCCAGCATGCCAGGAGAAGTAGGGCAATGGATGTGTAACATATGTCAGCATAGCTAGCAGAAGTTTTATAAAGAATTATAGGTCATTTGTATATCAAACTGATTTGTACAGATATGTGTGTTAAAAATGTATTTGTAAAGCTGCTTCTGCTAAAAATATACCAACAGTGTGTTCTGCTGGACAGGAAAGAAATATACATGTATGTCATATTGTACTATTGTAACTGAGTAAATGTATATATTGTAACACAGGATACTGGAAGAGAAAATATTAAGCTCAGCCACATCTAACTTTTTGAAAAATATCCTGACATTAAATTACTTAATTTAGGCCATAAAGATTGCATCTTAGTGTCCTAATTGCAGCCAGAGACAAAATGTCTGTAAAAGCAAGGACTAGGAATTCTGTTGTATTGTCCTTAGCAGTGAACTAATTGCTACCCTGGAAGGGTGGAAGTGTTGAAATGGTTTTATAACACATCTTATTAAAGCTCTGTATGTATGGTAAGAGATATGTGTGAGATTCTGGTTCAGTTTCTAGTAAAGATGGGTAGTGTGGAAACCAGAAGTCAGATAGCCAGATGTATGCGATGTCATTCTGTAATCCAGTAATGATGTTTTAATACCAGATGAGATAGAAGTTGCAAAGTAGTCTGGTTTTGAAATCTGACATAGAAGGATCACTCACTACTTCATCTTGCCTTGCTTTGGTAAGTAACCAGGGATAGTAATTATTTAGATCAGTGAGGAAAATATAGTGAGATTAGTTAAATACTGTTTTTTCTGAATCTGTGTGAATCTAATCCACCTATGCTATTTTTAATATTTCCTTTGATTGAAACTCTGCCATTTATTGTAAATATATATTTAGTATTTTCATGTTCTTTTATTATTTATTAGTGCATATATTTAAACGTTTCATCATGGCTGGTCTTTTAAAGAATATTTTAATCTTTGAATGTATTTATATTTATTTGGTGACACTGTGGCCACTCCTGAAAGTCTTACTGCATTTGTCATATACTACCATTTGTATTAATATTAATTTTACTCAGTATAACTGGGTACCCCTGTAAGAGCCTTAGAGTAGCTGGCTTTGAGGTGTCCTGGTCACAGTATCTACCTTAGAGTCTGAGCAGAAGGCATAGCTGGTATCTAATCCACCTATGTTATTTTTAATATTCCCTTTGATTGAAACTCTGCTGTTTATTGTGAAGAGATATTTAGTATTTTCATGTTCTTTTATTATTTATTATTACATATATTTAAACTTTTCATCATGGCTGGTCTTTTTAGAGAATATTTTAACCTGTGAGAGTATTTATATTTATTTGGTGAAGTTGTGGCCACTCCTGAAAGCCTTACTGCATTGGTCAGATATGACCATTTGTATTAATATTAATATTAATTTTACTCAGTATAATTGGGCACCCTTGTAAGAGTCTTAGTGTAGCTGGCTTTGGAGTGGAGTACCCTGGTGGCAGTATCTACCTTATAGTCTGGGTCTGGGCAGAGGGCATAGCTTGTAAATCTGTGCCAGCCTTTTCCAGGTGTGTGTGTGTGTGTGTGTGTGTGTGTGTGTGTGTGTGTGTGTGTGTGTGTGTGTGTGTGTGTGTGTGAAAATCAAATCTCCAAACAGTGTGTGTCAGCTACTTGGAGCAGAGACACAGAGGACTGGTTTCACAGACAGGGTGGTGCAGGACTTGGCCTGGGACACTCAGCTGAGGACTCAACTCTATAGATGTGTCAGTGGGGAGTCTTACTGGGGGCCTGGAGAGAGAGAGTGAGATTGAAGAAACACAGAACCCAGAATGAGTGTGTCCCCTGTGTGCTCTTAAGGGAAATGGTGCTTGGTGCAAAGAGCTGCATCTGAAAATACTGTGTGCATCTATCTTTGCTCCAAGTGAACATCCCTCACAAATGTCAGTGGTGAGGATTCACGCTCCTTGATTACTGGCCCAGAGGAGGGATGTCACACATAGTCTAGAATCTGCTGAAATAAATCCTCCCATTTTGTTTTAGTTAACATTGCATATAATGCTATAATTCTATATACTTGTTCTTTCCATCCTAAGTCTACAATAATTAATCTTTCCATTCTTACTAATGTTATATCTAATATTTTCACTGAATTTCTGCAAAACACTGCTATTACAGAATAATGACCATTTCCAAAATTCCAAATTATGCTCCCCCATAATTTTTCTTTATGTAGTCTTTCTTCACTTCTTACAAATCTTGTATCTTCTAATACAATTATATGTACATCACATTTATTCCACCATTCCAAACTCCTAGCCTTCTCACTACATTCTTAACACTGTTCACATTTACAGAAAGCACTGTAAAATTATCACTTTCCCTTTTACTTAATTTCCTAGAAAATATAATTCCCCCTTTTTAAATATAATTTTATTTTTCATACATATCCCTTTAAATTTTCTTTTAATATATTTTAGTAATATATTTATTTTCCTTTTACTACTTCCTAATTTATAACTTTCTCACCACTTATATCAGAACCTTTGTCTATTTGCTTCTTTTTTATATTTTTCTTTCTCTTCTTTATCTAATTTTTCTTCTACTTCCACCACTTCTAATGCTTCCTCACTCTGTTCATTTTTTTCTTCGCTTTCCATATTATTAGTTTCAATGTTCCACTCCATTCCTAAATGCCCATTTGTTTCACATTTATAACATTTCATCTCACACTTTCTTGCATCATGACCCTGGTCCCCACAAATATAACATATAACATTTCTTTTTATCAGTGTTATTTATCAGAATATCTTCTTTTCCACAAAAAAAAAAATTTGGAGTTGCCTCCATTATTTTACCACACCCTTGATTTCTTTAACATGTATTATACTTGCAACATGTTTAATTGTATCCTTTTCTATCTTTAACACAACACTACAGTCCCGTCTACCAGTCCATAAGTTCTTTTTATCATAAACCTTTACAATGTCCGGCACTCTTCAAAATTGCACTTTTTTCCTCCCTGTTAAATGCTTTTATTACACATAAATTCAAAGCATTGTAGTTCTTCTTTTCCTATTCCCCAAGAATATTTTCCAATGCACTGTCCAAGGCCAAGAATACAGCTTCTATGGACCTGACAATATCCCCGGCTGTGTTCTACATGAACTACATTGTGAACTGGCACCTCACCTGTGTGCCCTGTTTAATCACAGCCCCATCTCAGGCTTTGTCCCTATTGAATGGCACACTGCTACAGTCATTCCTCTCCACAAAGGAGGAGCGACTACAGACCCTGGGAACTATCACCCCATTAGCCTGACGAATCTGATATGCAAAGCTGTGGAATGCATCATCAAGGACTTAATAAACAAGGATATAGGGAATCTCCAAACTCTGGATCCCACAAAGTTTGGTTTTGTGAAGGGTAGATCATGCCTGTTCAACTTGGTCGACTTCTTTGAGTCAGTCACCAGAGCTGTGGATAAAGGCAAGGTGGTTCATATAGCCTACCTTGATCTGACCAAGGCTTTTGATACCATTCCCCACTCAGGAATCATAGAAAACTCACTAAGCTAGACATCAACCCCTACATCACTAGGTGGGTTGCAAACTGGCTCACAGATAGAACCCACAGTGTGAAAGTAGCTGATTCCAAATCAGACTGCCAACTAGTCACGAGTGGAGTCCCACAGGGTTCGGTCCTGGGTCCTCTCCTGGTTGGTATCTACTTCTCTAAAGTCCAGGCCAACACAAAGCCTGACAACGTTCGCAGATCATTGCAAGATGGGAGCTATTATTAACTCCCCAAGTGATGTTGACATCCTACAGAATGGTCTCACTGAGACCGAGTGATGTCAGAACCATGCCTTAAGCTCAATGCCAAAAAATGTGTGGAAAAACCTGGTTCCCATGAATTATCACACTGATGGTAGTCCACTAAACACAGAAGGCATTATAAGAGATCTGTGAACACAGGTTGGCAGCAGCCTCTCTTTTGATCACCACATTGCCACTGTGGTTGGAAAGTCCTTTTATGTGGCACATCTCATTAGTTAGGGTTTTGCATCCAGGAAGAAAGAGGTCATTGTCTCCCTCTACTCTTCCTTCATTAGGCCACTCATCAGGTACAATGCTCCATTTGGCAAGTACCTCACTAGACACCTGCAACAACTGGAGAGGCCGGAAAAGTACCTCACAAAGAGGATCCTAGGCCGTAAACACTTGTCCTATATAGAAACTCTTAACTATTCTCTATCTCATATCGCCTACTTAGAGGTGATCTCTGCTTGACTTACAAAGCCATGTCTGACCCAGCTCTGTTAGACATGCTACATCTAAAGAAATCCCAATCTCTCTGCACCACACACTCCAGAGACTTCAACCTCATTACTACAATCAACAAAACATGCTGGAGGGACAGGTTCATAACTCAGAGACTGCCCATGCTATGGAATAGACCTCCCATACATGTCAAGCAGAGCACCTCGCTGACCCTTTTCAAGAGAAATCTTGATGATTGGATGGGAAATAGAAAATTCACCCCGGGGAAAACTCCAGTGGCTCTACTCAACAGAGGCACTATGAACTAAGGTCTGGTGGCACAATGCCCGGGCAATCCTATGGCTAGGCTTGTAAAGGCTCCAGAGCCATTAGCCTAGTACACACCTATGAACTTATGAAATACAGTCTCAAATATAATGTCACAAAATGTCTCTTTGTTTATAAGAATAAATGTTTTTACTGCTTACTCCTGCTTTACATTGTTTTCCACCTTTTTCTTTTCTGTTACTCCCCTTGTGCCCTCTTTCACTTTTTCTGCATAGGATTTCTTTTCCATTTCTCTTTCTCCCTTCAGGATAGATTCTGCTTATTTTTTATTTTTTAATTTTATCCATAATATCCCCCAAGAAATATCTTCTTCATCATCTCCTTCAATAAATCATCCTGCAACCCTTATGAATCATCCACAATCATGTTCCTGCTCCTTACAGCACTAGCATTTACCTCTGTGCTTTCCACCATCCTCTTAGCTACCACTGCACTAGGAATGGGGTGTGCATGTTACAACAAGAGTAGTGCGAAGTTCTCCAATGCCCTGGCCATATTACCCCTATTAGTAAAAATACCACCCTGGGTCTCCGCTGAAATGAGACTACTAGCCTACTGAGACTAATCCAGTCAACATAAGGATAAATAAAATATAAATGCATTCTACTGAAAGGGCCATTTGAGGATTCCAATGTCGTTTAATAACTTATTTTGCTAGCAACTGTATTAACAACAGCAATGTTGATTATACTCTATCTTGTTCTACTGATTGCCTTTACCAAAAAGGAAACTCCTGCTATAATTATTACTTCATCCCCAAAAAAATAATTTGCAAACTTTTGTACCTCCTTTAAAAATTACTGCAATCCAGGACAGCCCTCCAAAAAATATCGACCCATTTCATTGTCCAACCAGAGTTACACCTCCAAAAAGACTGGTCAAGTCTGTCATTTTTGCCAACCTCAAGGGGATATAAAAGTATCTATCATAACATCTCCTTGTAAAAGATTCAGAATCACGGAGTCTTGGTGACATACCCTGATATACTGCATATCTTATGCTATCTCTGGATACAAGTCTCTATGCTTAGAAGTCTTCCTTATAGCCTATTAATTCTAGATATCACTATCAACGTCAATAAACATACTAGCTCATAAACATTTTATACTAATCCCTTCTCTTGCTTGATCCCTTCCTGATCGCATAAACCCGCTTAACTACATCTGGAATTTCCTATGCTAAGTCTCTATGCCACCAACAGTCTATCATCTTATTAAAGCACAATACTGAAATTCTACTGCAAGCTCACATTCACCTGTTACCCTCTGCATCCTGCCCACTCATTACTCAGTCATTCACAATATCGGATTCCTGTACCATATACCTATTTGTTCCCTTCTTCAATGAAAATAAGCAGACCTGTTCTGACCATCTAGGTTTGTGCCCTGAATAGGGGAATATCAACTTTCCAGCATTTAAACAGTTATCTTAAAAGACCCTAGATATTTCCCTTTGTAAAACATCCATAATTGGAGGCCTCAAGTGTCCCCCTATACAGTTTCAAAACATCAGTTAATGACAGAAGTGAAAAACTTTCAAATAACATATATTTCCACCTTGCCTGATAGGTATATGTCTGATACCTTGCAAAAATATAGAAATGCATGGCTCTCAAATACCCACTATGTCTGATATACCCAATACCACCCATCTCTTTAAGCAAAAGAACCCTTTCCTATACTATTCTAGATCTATCCACTAACCACACCCAAGAAACTATTATTCTTGGAGACTTCAATATCGACTGGAAAACTTGTTCATCAAACTTCCCCACCACCCATATTAACTTACATTGCTTCTCCCAGATTATAACTTCCCCTACCAGAATCAATAAGTCCAACAATAAGGAAAGCATCCTAGATTGGATATTAATAAACAACGAACCCCAGTTATATAAATCAGGCACCCTACCTGAGGACATGAGTGACCACTTCCTAACCTATATAATCAGAAAAAGGAATGACATGCCTCATCAAACCACCTTTAAAATCATTAGAAACACAAAAAACTTTAACCTAATTTCAAGGCTGAACTTAACTCATGCAAATGGTCCAATCTGAAACTTCTTCCCCTTGACGAAGCAGTCTCAGACTTCACTGGTAAATTCCTAGCCATCTTAGACAGGGATGCTCCCAAACAAACTATCAGAACCAAAAACAAAATAGCTCCATGGCTAACCAAAGGTACTAGACAAAAACTTTTTGCTAGAAACACAGCATGGACCTCCTGGAGATCCACCAAATCCTTACAAGACCACATTAGATACAAACAATTGAGAAACAAGGCAAAACAATCCATTATGCTAGACAAACAAATCTACTATTTCAATTTACAGAAAATGCACCAAAATCAACCACAAAAATTCGGGTCAGGCCTTAATAAGCTGCTCCATCCATGGGAAATCCTCAACCCCCACCCCTCAACTACCTTACATCTACCCCTAAAGGTGTAGCAAAGGCCTTTAATACTTTCTTTACAGAAACAGTTCAGTTCCTAGCTAATAATCTAGCTCCTAGCACCTCCAACACTACATCACCCACTCTGGAAAATGTACTTCTCTTCAAATTTGATCCTATCCCCACAGACTATATTAAATCCCTACTTAAGAAACTGAAACCCACCACCCTGGCAGCAGACTTACTCCCTGCAGAATTTCTACAAAAGGCCGCTAATGAAATAGCATACCCTATCTCCATCTTAATCAATCGTACTATCCACAAATCCTATGTCCCCTCCATCTGGAAAATCTCACACATTATTCCACTTCACAAAGGGGGCAACTCCACTGAACTCTCAAACTATAGACCTATAGCCATCCTATCTCCCTTAGTTAAGATAATGGAAAAATGTATACATAAGCAAATTCTAACTCACCTTATCCAGAACACTCTACTAGCCCTATCCCAGCACGGATTTAGACCTGCCCATAGTACCACTACAGCACTTCTCTCCTTCTCTCACACAATAAATCAAAACCATAATCACAACAAGCTCTCCTCAGCCCTCTTTCTCGACCTATCCAAAGCATTCGATATGGTGAATCACCTCGTACTCCTACACACACTAAAATCACTCAGCCTATACAACCTAGTAATCAACTGGTTCCACTCTTACCTGCATGGCAGACAACAAGCTGTATTATGAAAAGACAATCTATCTCCTCTTCTACCGATCACCCTTGGTGTCCCCCAAGGATCTATATTAGGCCCCTTCCTTTTCTCCATATTCATCAATGACCTACCCAAAGTTATCCCAGATGCAACATGTATTCAGTAAGCAGAGGACTCTACCCTTATCTGCTCTGCCACCACCCCCTCAGAACTACAATCCCTATCCCAAATCACCTTCAACAAAGTAGAGGATTGGCTCAATACTCGCCATCTCCTATTGAATCCAAATAAAACCAAACTACTACTTTTATCCCCTACCCCTAAATTCACATCACCAAATATTACAATCTCATCTAACAATGGCACCATAATCTCTACAGAACCGTGCACAAAACTTTGTGGTGTAATAATTGATAATAATCTGAGGTATGACGCTCATATAGACAAAACCATCAAAACAGTTAACAAAAAACTAGGCTCCTTGTATAGGATTAAACAATTCCTAACCCCACCTGCCAGAACAGCCACAGCTCAGACACATCTCCTATTGACCCTTCTCTATGCCTCTCCCATCCTCGTAAACCTAAGCAAAGCAAACCTTAACAAAATTACTAGCTGCTATAACAACATAACTAGATTTGCCACAAGCACAGCCTACAGAACCCATTACTGTCAAAATCTTCAAACACTAGACTGACTAGAGCTACCCAATCAACTCCAGTATAACCAACTCATAGCTATTCATAAAATCCTCTACCAACCTAACAGTACACCCATTCTGACAAATATTATCACCCCCTATAGCAACCTAGCATCCCTCCGCTCATCCAACAAAATGCAAGTACAACCTGCCAAAGCCAACAACTCAGCCGGAGAATCATTATTCTCCAACTCTGCTGGAAAAAAAATGGAACTCGCGCCCCCCCAGATCTTACCACTACATCCTCCTTACCTCAATTCAAAATATCCCTAAAGAAACACCTAAACGGGCATTGGCTATGCGCATGTCTAAACCCAGACTAACCCAATAAAAACACAACTCAAATAGGTGAAATACCCAATAATAATAACTTCCTTAACTTATATGTATAAACTTTTGAAACTGTACCTACCCAGACTATATACACTTCTTAACAACCTTTAGAACAATATTATAAGAATGATAACTTGCTATCCTAGCCATTCTAAGGCTATGTTTTTAACCCTTCTATGATAACTTGCTAACCTAGCCATTCTAAGGCTGTTTTTAACCCTTCTACATCTAATTTCTAACAACTTCCCTTCTTAATAACCACCTTTTTTCTCCTGATTGTCATCCGTGACATAAATCTGAGTAACATGTCATGCTATACAGTCCAATGCTGTGTAATTATTTCTGTACAAATTTCATACTATAAACCTACAAAGATGCTACATTTCAATGTAAACGTATTTATATATAATCACTTATTTTTTAAATTTTTACATTTTTATATTTTCAATGTAACTATGAATATTGATTGTCACTTTTTTGTACATGTGGAGCTTTTCTCCCTGGGCCTCCGCTGAAAATGGACATGTATCCAGTCAGACTCTCCCAGTTAACAAATGTAAAATAAATAAAATAAATAAAATCTAATGCCTTCCCACAGGAATTCATACTTTCATGAAACTGGGTATGGGTGTGTGGGGGTGAGGTGGTACAGGACTGATAAAAGGCCTGAACCTTGCACATTTGAGGTAATATAAAAAGTTGTAGTACCTGTTCATGCTTATTGACCTCTACAATTAAACCTTCTCATCAAAAAATGGAATAATTGTCTCTTAAGTTTTCTTAAAGATGACAACATTATTAACTCCTGTACAATAAATACCTATATGACCTCAAAGAAAGAAGGTTTCTAGAAAATCTTAGGATGGTCTACGATTCAGGACTAATGTCATAGTTTTATTCACATTTATATTATATCCAGACACTGTCCCAAATCTTTTAACAATCCCATAATGCAATAAGCTTATTGAATAATCATCAGTGTTTTGATATTATTATTTCAGATCCAATGTCCCCCTCACAAGTCTACAGTAGCACAGATGTATTAGTATAAGCCACATTTTTGCCGCTGTGCTAGACATAATCGATATAAAATGCTTATAGTCATGGTTCAATATGGAAATGAGTTTGTAGGACACAGACTGGCATGGATATTTTCCCTCCTTTAATGTCACTATTGTTACAGCCTTTTGCCAAGATGCTGATACTTCATGACTTCTCAAGACCCTATTCATCAAATGCACCTGTCCTGAGAACATCTGAGAAGGCTGAAAAGCTAAGTCGTCCTATCAATCCTCAATCATTATTGGACTAATCAGATGCTGTACCTTGCTCTCTCGCCTTCCTGGGAAAGAGGTCTTCTCTAAATAAACAGATACTGAGTGTATACTTTAGGTATGCATGGGTCTGAGTATACAATTCTGTACAAAAAGTCCTGAAGCACTCTCAAAATTCTGCCAGAATAAGTGAACAGCCTTTGTTCCAGACAGGTGAAAACAAACTACTAAAACCAGCACCTGTTGTAGTGCTTGTAGAGAACAACTTCAGCCTGCAGTCAGAGAAACAAAATTTTATTACAAAAGTTGAGCGCTTTCATTCCTACTCCATTCAGAACATCACCAGAATTAATGAAACTTTGATAAAAGCAAGTTAAAATACAAAGCAATTAAAATCACATGAGGCATAAGACCCAATAAAAACAACCACATGATTAAACACTAATTAATTTTACATGCTGTCATAATGTTTTAACTTTAAAATAGGGTTAATGGTACAAGCTTGATTTAACCCTCGGTGGTTCGTGGCATTCAGTCTGAGCTGCCACTTAAGTTCACATACATTCAGATGTTCATTTGTGATCCATCCGTGAGGGTAGTTTCTTATTTGTTCAAAAACCATGAAACCCAATTTATGTGAATTAAACCCAGCTATATATTTATACAAAGCATTGGTAATTTTACCTTTCCTGGCATCCAGTATATGTCCGTATATACATTCCTTAAACCTCCTACAGGTCTTTCCTACATAATAGGCTGATAGGCTGGACAGAACAGACATTGTGCTAAGTAAACAACATTTTTTGAATAACATGAAAAATGTCCTTTTGTCTTATAGGTTATGTTTCTGATAGAGAAACTGTCCCCACAGATAATGTTGGAACATTGTGAACAGCAACCACTCTTAATTGTCCCATGCTTCCGATTAGTTACATCACTTTGCACCATTCTACTGGACTCCAAGAAATTTTAAAGGCTATGCCCCTCCTATATATAATGTGTGGCTTTTACCCAATTTTATTTAATATGCTGGCATCTGATGAAAACAGCTTCCTGTTCTTGTTAATACATCCTGCTATAGCACTACTATCTAAAGTGTAGGTGGAGATGAACGACTTGCTACTGCTTGCAGGTGAAACAATGCACTATTATTTGATGTCGTTACAGTATTTTCTACAATATTATCACAAAGAGTAAGTGCATGTGCACCCATTCCCCTTTCCATTGCCACCACCTCTTTAATTTCATTTAGGAATTCAGTAGGGCAGCCTCTCTTTGAAAACACACTCATTAAAATGTCACATTTACGATGAAATACATCAGGTTCAGAAATAATCCTGAGAAGCCATAGTAATTGTACTTTGACTACTGACTTTTTATGGTAGTTAGGATGCCAGCAAGAGAAATGGAGGTAGGAATTTGAAAAAGTGGGTTTACGAAATATATTAGAACTATACCTATTGTTTACCATATTCTTCTTTACCACCACATAGAGAAATGCTATTTTACTCTCATCAAATGCAGAAGAAAAATGTAAAAATTCTATAGTGTTATTGATGTATAATAAAAATTCTCATAGTTTATCTGAGCTATCAATCCACAAAATGAATATGTCATCCTGGACTCATGTACAAAGTGTCCATCTATTAGTCTATTCACTATTAAAAATGTACCAATCCTCCGACACTGCCATCACTAATACAAGTCTCCCATATGGCCAACCCAGTGGTTTGCCTAAAATACTGGTCTTCAAAAAAAAAAAAGAATTATTCTTTAATACTGTGTCCATTGATACCATCATGGCATTGATTTTATCTGTGCACAGATCTGTGCATTTAAATAATTGCTTCTCAAACCAATAAAGACCCACATCCTGTGAGATGACAGAGAACAAATTACGGACATCAATTGTCACAAAGGTGGCATTAGGTCAAAACGTTGTATTTTTTAACAAACTTAAGAAATGCCACAAGTCCTTGCAAATCTGTGCAATGTTACTTAAACCTCTCTTTAAGCTATAATCCAACAACTTTGCTATGAAAAATGTTTTGGAGTGTATTGCATCCACTATGGGATGAAAAGGAGGATGTACTACACTCCTACGTATTTTAGGTATACCAAAACTACTGGCTAAAGCTGGCTTATCATTACACATATAGTCAAACTCACTTTTCATTATTTGACCCTGAAACAGCATATCATCTAATAGTAGGTCAATTTTTAAAAATGTAATGTTAATTTTCTTGCGTGATACCTCTTCTTAGGTATCTTCCATCGATAATGCATTCATATAGTTGGCGTAATCAACACAATCCATCACCACCAACCCTCTCCCCTTGTCTGATTTCATTACACAAGTATTTATATCATCAGTAATTTCACAAAATAGTTTGTTCTCAACATCGGACAACTTAAAAAGTTCTCACTTTATAAGGTTGCTCCAACACATTGCGAATATCCAAATCGCAAACCTTTTCAAACACTTGTAAGCATTAATTTAGGGGTGGGTTAAAAACACTGGATTTATGTAGATGGTTAAAATTACAGATTGCTTTACTATCACTGAGCCATAGAGCTAAATTCAATTTGCTTGTAACCATATTAAGATCAAATACAGTAAACTATCAGTTAACCGGCACGCATGGGGATTGGTAGATGCCATATAACTGTAGTTTCTGGTTGCTTGAGAGCTACTATTAAAAATAGGCCTGACTAATATTATACCCTATACTATTTATTTTGTTTGACTTGTTCTTAGGTTGGGAAGAGAGGGAATTTATTCCTATCTTCCTTTTTAAAACTCTAAAACTCTAAAAATGTAAGGGATGTTTCTGCAGTGGGTGGGGGGGGGGCAGAAAGTGCAACACATGAAAATTGTTCTGTATTTCTTTGATTATTTTTTTCTGGTTGCTTGAGAGTTCTGGTTAACTGAGAGTTTACTGTAAAGTGTTAACAATATTGGCCCTTCTGGCCATAACAAATGTTAAACCTCTAGCCAGTATATTAACATATGTTGATGTAATGAGCTTTGACGAAAAATTATAAATTTTAAAGTCTCTGCAATCATCATTATTCACTTGTAGTGTCCCAACATTAGTCTCAGTGACAGAAGGATTACTAACCCAGAATTCTTGTGATTGTTCCAAAAGTTCCTCTTCAGTCCGGCCCCTTGCTTCAGGTAGATATCGCTCAATCCCTGATACCTCCAGGAAATCATTTGTTGTCTGTTTTCCTGATGGATTGTTGCTCTAAAGGGGCTGGCCTGTCTCTCTACTGTCTATTTAAATCAAAGGATGAATGAGCCTGCTCATCATCACAAATTTCATATCGATTGGCTGACTCCACATGGTTGCTGTGGTGACCCGGTGGATAAGGATATGCCTTCCCCTTTGAATATTCATCAGTGTCCTTTGCAGCTTTTCAATTTTACACTGTAAAATAGTTTCACAGGTTTTATCAACACCAAAAACAAATTGAAATAGTTCTGTTTCATAATAACTGAAATTTAGGTCTTCGCGAATAGTTTTATTTAAGACATCCAATTGAGTAGACAGCTTTTCCAGGTTGAAGTTGTTATCTTACCATAATTTGCATTATATCACAACCTACCTTATCGAACACTATATACAGTTCACGTAACAGTTCAGGTTTTTAGCAACCACATTCAGGTACTTGTTGTAATTCACTGTTTTTAGTAAGGTAGCTATTTTCCAATTGAAGTTTTTTTATACGTTGCCAATGACCTCTCAAATGAATGTAACAGGTTACCCACAGAACAAGGATTCTCAGTGTGGATGGTATGCCTTAAAAAATAGTGCCCATGTTGAAAGAATTCATTTTCCAGTCATGAAACTCAAATGAAGAAGGAGAATCATTGTTGTGGTCCCAACCTGACATAACTGTGGGTTGAGTAAGCAGTAATCCAAAACTATCATTATTAAGGTACACCCCACTTATCTGTGTTGAATGAGGCAAAACATTAGAAGACATAGATGAAAAATGCTGGCTAACCTGTTGAAGCAAAAGAGTTGGTCTTTGGTCTGCTACTTTTTAACCTTCAATGCCACCTATTTAAGTTTCTGATGGCTCAGTCTGACCACCAAAGATCTCAATGTATTGGATCCCAATTCTTGTTTCTTTCACCATCTAACAAAACTGTTTGAAACCACCAGTGATTAGAAAAATACTGAGTGCCCTCAAATTTATTGGTAAATACAAAGTCACATGGTCTGAAAAAATAGGATCCACTCACACAACATGGAGCATATAAACATTTTCCTCTAATACATAACTTTTATTTAGTCTAGACTAACTATAGTACTAAGGGGAATAGTACATATATCCTTGGACTTGTTTCCTGTTCTCCGCTGACACCCAAGTATCCTTTTGGTCAACAGACTTCATGCACTGCCACAGAAATTTCCCAGCTCAAGAAACCAAACTTCTCCAAGGGCTGGTATTTACATAATGTTATACACAGGTTGCAGTCCCTGTATAGAATCAATCACTCTTCCCGAAAAGCTATCACTTTTATAAATTCTTTACTGTCAAATATCTGCAGTCAGTTCTGCAAGAAAATAGTACATCACTTTAATCTCTGCATAATAAGCATCCACATCTAGTACCTTAAGTACTACTTGAAAAGAAAAACTTTAACTCTATCTTAATATCATTGCTCTCCAGCCTATCTATACTATTGGTCACTAAGATATGTCTCTTGCAAAGTTACCACTGAAGTCTCACTCCTATTAATGTACACATCAGCAACCTCTTCCTTTTAACTGGATTTGTCACGCCTTTGTCTTTCATGCTTTGATATCATCAAAGGTATCCATACTATACTATCAAAAAAACAGCCATCTTTTACCTCTTGAAAATCAGTCACATACAAGAGATCAATCCTAGCCCTGCGTTGTTGAACCCATTTCATGTACAGAACTCCATCAGAAAGAGAAAGCAAAGGCAAGAAGATGTGAAGCCAGATAGTCATTGCACACCATCTTTGTGCCAGCTTCTTCTCAAAAACACAGAGATAAGAATTAAGGGTCATACTGTCCCTATCACAAAATTCATCCCCACACTGCAAACAATACAATAAATAAACAAATGGTTAATTTTGATACAGTCAAATAAAATAAAAAAGTCATAAAATTGAAATTATTATGAGCTACTGCTTCCCCAAGCAAACAACAGCAAAAACCTATCAACATAAAAAGGTAAAACCATTCTGAAATAGACACACCATCTTTCTGTAAAAGAACATAACTTATACATTCAAACACATATTGAACCATACACATAGCCTGCTTCCAAGGTAGAATTACATGCTTCTTTTTCAGCACCTTGTATTTCCTGATACTACCCATTTTATGGCAGCAGCCATCTTCACTTATTCAAGAGGGCAAGTCTCCTCTCCCACCCTCACAATGATTTAATACAAGCATGTCTTCTGATGTTTAACATTAGTGACTGACAGAAATCTCATAGGAGGACTCCATCCTTGTTCTTGAAACACCACATATTCTGTAGAGTAGCAGCTTACCCTTTCCCAAATAAGAACCCCTTCACAACAGACACACATGTTTTAGGAAGAAAATGTAAATAGCAGCCATTTCCTTGGACAAAAGGCTTGATTTCAAGTTCTGTGTTTCTAAAGTATGGTCAAACAAACCACTTATGTAATACTGATGAGGTCAGAAAAAAACAAAACGTGGCATATCTACATCAAGTGGGGCTTGGCTTTACTGACCTGAATGTAGCAGTAAAGACTTTAAAAAGTAAAAGTAAAAAGTCTTGGCATTCAGAAGTCATGTAGATGAAACATTGGTGTGTCCTTAGGTTATTTGCATATATTCTATGTTCCTCCACTACAGGACATTTAAGGTATTAATACAATGAAATTATATTATGAAATTATACAATAAAAACTCTAGCTTTGCTGGGTCTTGCTTGTAGTTTTTATTAAATGGTTTGTCTTTCTGACATTTTTACCCTTTGTCTTTGATCTAAGTGCACAATTAAAGATTCAGTACCTATATTAAAATGACTGCATTAGAAATCTTTTATTGCATAACTGATGACACAACAAAACTACATTACATTGCAGTTGTTTATACCCATTTACTATATTATTTTGACTCATGTTATGATCAGGTGGCAGACTTTTGGTGTTCTTAAGGTGCACAAAATGTCCTACCACAAACTTCCTGACAGGCCTTAGTCCTATCTTGCACTGATGTGACTTGCAAAAGGTGCAAATGCTTATTCAAACTAGGTGCTAGGCCCTCTTATAACACAAGTCAGTAAGCAACTTAGCATCATGTCACAACCACCCTAGAAAACCTATTCAAACTGGGTGCTAGCCCCTCATACAACATATGAATCAGTAACCAAATTAGCATCATGTCACAACCACCCTAGAAAACCTATTCAAACTGGATGCTAGCCTTGAATGCAACACATAGGTCAGTAAGCAAATTAGTATTACATCACAACCACCCTAAAAAACTTATGATGAGACTGTGAAGAAATCATTATTTATCCAAGAAACTACTTTGATACCTTACCACAAATACACCTTTACTTGCACCTTCACCCACACCTAAGAAGAATTACTCTGACTCCAAGCCCCTACCCATAAGGTCTTCAATGGCTGTGGAAATATAACTGCACTGTACAACTAATAGGAAGCTCCCTAGTCAGGCTCATTGAAGTTCCGCTCACAATGCTCAGCAAAGATAAGGTCACTGTCAGCTGTGTCTCTAGTGACAGGATTCGAGATGTGACCAGAATCATTAGTTCCTTCCACTCTAAATAGGGGTACAACCTCATAGAAGCCCATGTCAGAGGGGACAGCCTTGGACAATCCTTCCTTGGAGAAGATGCAGATAGTCATGGGTGAGCTGCCCATGTAGGTGTCCAAGGCAGGAAAGACACTTGTCTGGAGCAGTATTTTGCCATCTCTGAGAATTATGCCAAAATTTGAAAACAAAATAATTATCTTCAGCAACTTACTAACTAACTAACTAGTGTCATTCTAGGAGAATCTAATGTGTGTTACCCATGGAGACAATAAGCAACAAGCCAGCCTGTTTCACAAGGGATGCCCTGCATCTCCCTCCACAGGGCTTCAATATATTGGCTAAGGCTTATTCTGTCCCCATACTACCTTTTGTAGACAAGACCCATCTCTAGGACATTAAACCTAGTAAATTCTAATCCAGTTTACATTATGGTGGCATGGCTCATTGCGGTATGAAAAAATGACCAATCTTCAGGCCTTTCTGACACTCAGATACATACATATATATGTAGTTTCAGTAACTACATATATACAGACATATATATGTAGTTACTGAAACTTGGTTTCATTGTACTGTACAAAAATAGCCACTCAAGGCCTTTCTGACACTCAGACACATACATATCTGTGTAGTTACTGAAACCTGGTTTCATTGCACTGAAACAAAATGGCCACTGTTAAGGCCTTTCTGACACTCAGACTCATACATAAATGTGTAATTACTAAAACCTGGTTTCATTGCACCAATGACACTCCCTCCACAACAGGGTGCTGCAACTATCTCTTGTTCAGGCCATCTGAGAGAGACTGGAGAATCTGTTATTTATCTGCTCCTCATTTCAAGCTATCTAGGCTTAAGAGTCACATCAGCTCCTCCAGTGACTCTGTGAGTAGCCATCACCATATATGGATATCATTGGATAAATAGGGAACTTACTGTCTCATTCACAATCCAGTACATCTGGCTCTGAGAAGGTTCTCTGCTCAAGCACTAGAAGCACCACACCTCTTAGCACATTGGAGAAAGACCACTTAGCATAATGGTTAAGGTATTCGCTTTCCATGCACAAGGCACAAGATTCGAGCTTGACTTCCAGCCAATGCCTGTATGGCCTTTGCATATTCTCCCTGCACTTCTGTGCCCCCCCCCCATATCAAACTCACCCATGAATGGAAGATATGACAAGACATGAAACTGACTGGAGAGAATATACAATGAATTACTCAGAGCTTTAGTACCTCAAGACAAGGTACATAAAGAAAGCTATTTGTGGAAGTCCAGGAAGTCATCAAAAAAGAAAGAAGGATTGCAGGGGGACATAGAAAAGATAGACTAGGCTAGGCAGTAATACTATATGGCTAACAGAGAAGCTAGGAAGGGAGTTCTACCAGCTTCTAAAAAGTAACTCAATAGGTGGCATAAAGAAAGTATTAGGTCGCAAGACAAAGACAGAAACATACAGAACAGATAAAAAAAGATACAGACAGCCTTCTGTTCACCAGGCCCGCAGGGCATCAGGAAATTCCAGTCTTTAAGAGTGGGAGGTTGGCCTAATGGTTAAGATGTTTACCTTACAGACACAAAGTACAGGGTTTGATTCTCACATGGGGTAATTGGCTAGGCTTAAAATGTCCAAAAGGAAATTCTAACACCACCCGCACCTGTACAACACACACCTACATATGCAGAGGTTCTCAAAAAAAACATACCTAAACAACAGAGACCTTCGAAGCAAAAACACACAGTCACATCACAGCCCACAGCACCAAGCACCACAAATAGTACACACACACCTGTGTCTCACAGCTTCTAAGGCCCAGCCACAAACCCAGCATACTAGTCATAGGAGACTCTATCATGAGACACACTGATGTGTGCCCCTCACCAGGCTAGACAAGGAGAAAGTCACGGTAAGTTGCTTGTCAGGTGCTACTATCCACCATATCATGCACGTACTTAAGTCTTAGCAACATATACTGTTATGACTCTGTCATAGTCCATGTTGGTGTGAATGACTTGAGATGTACCTCTCTGGACTATATGAAGACAGACATGATTGAACTTGCTGAATATGTATCCCAGGCATGTATGCCCCTAGCCTTAAGCAGTATCCTACCATCACCCAGAATGATGCCTCAATACAAACAATAAATAATTGACTTTAACAATTGTTTTAGTTCCTGGTGTCATTCCAAGTGGATCCAGTACCTCACAGCCTAGGAGGACATGATTGACAGACCACAATGCTTTGCCAGAGATGGCCTGCATCTGTCTTCCCTGGGCTTCAGGCTTTTGGTAAAGTTTATTGTCTCCCCCATAGTGCCTTTTTTAGGCAAAGTCATGAGCACAAAATTACCATTGTGAAAAATTCTTCTAAACAAAATTTAAAGATCATGCTGCTAAACACTAGGATTCTTAGCATGAAACTGCAGTCATTGCAAGCATTCCTCACCCTAGAGTATGCTGACATTTGTGCAGTCACTGAAACCTGGTTCAAAGCTGCGGAGAGCACCCCAGCCTTACCAGGTTACTCATCCTACCATACTTTCAGACCCCAAATGGAGGGCTACAAAGCCAAAGGAGGTGGAGTTTCAATATTTATCAAAGAAATACACACCTCCAGGCTGGTCAAACAGTATAACACACAGGAGACATTTCAGGCTGTTCAAACAGTATGACACACAGGAGACATTTCAAGTGCAGTTAACTGTTGACAAAGCACCTATTCAAATCATAGCTCACTACAGACCCCCAACCATGACTCAGGATACCCACTCCACCTATCTAGACTAACTTGAATCTATCAGTATTCAACCCTCTACCCTGATCCTGGGCAACTTTAACTACCAAACCATAGAGAGGAAGACCTATTCTAGCTCAAACATAAATGCCCAGAGATTCCTCGACATTGTCAGTGCCAATGCATTGGATCAGCTGTTCGACACCCCCACAAGAGACAAACATATCCTGGACCTGGTACTAACCAACATGAGTAGCCACTGTAGTACCCCTACAGTGTCATCATCCTTGGTAAGATCTGACCATAAAACGATCAGTTTTTAAATCACCTTCTCCCCTGACCCTCCCCCCTTGTCAGGGGCAAACAAAAAAAACTTTTCCAAAGCTGAGTACAATCTCCTGAGAGCAGGTATAAGCAGCTTTACAACCACCATCCCTTCAGTTGGAACTAGCACTAATGTCCAAGCCTACACTGAAAAAGTATATGAGCACCTACATAGCTGTATGGACTCAGCAATACTGGACAGGACCAAATCATCTTTCCCAAAGCAAACTCGGAACTATAATATATAACATTATAAAACAATGCTGAGCAAGTAGTGGAAAATTGAAACTGATAAACAGGCACAAATAAATCTGGTCCAGGCTAGGATATTGAACTTCATCAGTTTTAACATCCATTTTAAAAAATACTATCTTATATACTAATCACCACATTCAAACTGTCCAATCGTGGATCATTCCCTTTTAAAAACAATTAGTGTTTAAAGATAAATGTGCTGGTTGAACAATATTAATGAATGCAATTAAAAAACACATTTAAAATGAGGAAAATAAAATAAGCTTGCTGTGGTTTATATAACATTAAGTATCCTGTTTTTTGCTTATTTTGTTGTTTATTTCTTTGTTATTTATAGCACTTTGTGTACTGTATATTTTTCTAGCTAGTTTCACTGTGTGTGAGGTATTAACTGGAAATTGTCCACTTTTATTAAGCATCTGTTGGGTTGTTTGTTTCTGATAAAGTTCCTAGGGTTCCTACTCAGCAAAGCTCCTCGTGGTCCTGCAGAGTGGTACTAGCAGCAGAGAGACAAAAAGAGCAACTGCTTACCCGATTAAGTATATTTTTTCTGCTATTACCTGTGCGACTGTCCGTTCTTGCTGAAAAGTGAGAATATTTGCACTTTTGCCTGTTTAAAACTGTTTTACAGTTATTTTTTACCTGCACTTTAAATGTTTGCCCTGTTTGTTGAATTTACCTGTTGAGGCTACACACTCAAGTGTGCTAGCCTGTGTTATATATTTACTGCATTTTCTGCTGTTTGTGTACTAAAAAGCAAAAAAAAAAACAAAAACATTATCCTTGTTTCCCACCTTTCCTGACCCAGAATAGTCCCTAATATAGGCTTTGCTGTATTCTGGACTTTTGGATAGTTCCTGTGTTGCCCATTTCCTTTCTTGGATAAAAGGAGGCTTATTTGTTCACCAGTGGGAGTGGGGAGCTTAGAGCAGCCTATCTGTCCCTGGAGGAGTGAACCCAGCACAAGAATCTTGTAGTCTATTGGCCATTTTGGGCCAATTTCTAGCTCTTTCAAGTCCCCCTGTATAAAACCCACTTTGGCGCAGTTTTTGAGCTTGTTCCTACTCAGCAAAGCTCCTCGTGGTCCTGCAGAGTGGTGCTAGCAGCAGAGAGACAAAAAGAGCAACTGCTTACCTGATTAAGTATATTTTTTTCTGCTATTACCTGTGCGACTGTCCGTTCTCACTGAAAAGCGAGAATATCTGCTCTTTTGCCTGTTTAAAGCTGTTTTACAGTTATTTTTACCTGCACTTTAAAAGTTTGTCCTGTTTGTTGAATTTACCTGTTGAGGCTACACACTCAAGTGTGCTAGCCTGTGTTATATATTTACTGAATTTTCTCCTGTTTGTTTTCTAAAAAGCAAAAAAACAAAACAATTTCCTTGTTTTCCACCTTTCCTGACCTAGAATAGTCCCTAATACAGGCTTTGCTGTGTTCTGGACCTTTGGATCATTCCTGTGTTGCCCATTTCCTTTCTTGGATAAAAGGAGGCTTCTTTGTTCACCAGTGGGAGTGGGGAGCTTAGAGCAGCCTATCTGTCCCTGGAGGAGTGAACCCAGCACAAGAATCTTGTAGTCTATTGGCCGTTTTGGGCCAATTTCTAGCTCTTTCAAGTCCCGCTTTATAAAACCCGCTTTGGCGTGGCTTTGCGCGATTTTGCACATAGCACAGCACTGCTTAATTGGGTTTAAACCATTCTCAGCTCCACAAAGTCTACTGTTCACTTTTTCCCTTAAAACTGCTCTAGCTCTCAAAATAAACACCTTATTCTTAATCTAAAGCCCGGCACTTGCTCATACAAGCAATTCTATAGGTTAGCACTAAAAAATTAAAAGCACTACATCCTCACATACTCCCTTTGAGTACTCTGTTCACCATTGGCCCTTTTGATTCAATTATAAAGGAGTTCCCTATACTATTCTAGCATGTCCAAAGGTCAGTTGTCCGTTTCCTCTCCAGTACAGCTGGTGAATCTGGGAATCTTGACACAATGTTACAACTGTCTCATGTACACAGACAACCCTCTCCTCCTCCCAACAAGTTCTAACATATATGAGAGATGCAACCATATAGCCAAACTGGAGGCTGAGCTCTCTCAACTCAGTACTGGCGTAACAAGTCAGGAGGAGAAGGTAACCATGCACACCACAATTCCAGTCCCACATAGACCTACCACAACAGCAAACCAAAAACATAAACACACAAAAACATACTCAGAGGCTCTAAATAAAAATCTGCCTAAGCAGCAGAGACCTCCAAAGCAGACATCCAAACAACCGCTACCCCAAAACAGAACACGTGCATCACATAGTTCACAAAGCCAGTGTGCCAAACAGTCACAGCCCTTAAGGCTAAACAACACACCTGATACACTTGTAATAGGTGATTCTATTGTCAGACACACTGACGTCCCACTCACCAGGCTGAACAAGGAGAAGGTCATGGTGAGCTGCCTGTCGGGCGCTAGGATTTGCCACATAACACAAGCACTCAGGTCACTCCAAGGCAAGTACAAATATGACTCAGTCATTGTCCATGCTGGTGTGAATGACCTGAGACGTACCTCCCTGGACTACATGAAAAGAGACATAGAGGAGCTCTCTGAGCATGTAGTCCAGGCTGGTATGACCCTGACCTTGAGTAGCATCTTACCCTCACCAAGAATGATGCCACAATATAAAGATAAGATGATAAATTTCAACAATTGACTAAAGTTTTGGTGTCATTCAAAGGGGATCCAGTGCCTGTCAGCCTGGGATGACATGCTCAACAAGCCACGTTGCTTTGCTAGGGATGGCTTGCACCTGTCACCCCTGGGCTTTCGGATATTGGCAAAGGATCTTGCCACACCCATAGTGCCTTTTTTAGGCAAGGCTCAAAAGACAAACCCACCTCCATAGACAACACAAGGAAAAGGAAACTAAGAGTAATGCTGCTCAACGCCAGAAGTCTAAACATCAAGATGCATGCACTCAAAGCTCTCCTCAGCATGGAAAGCATTGATGTCTGTGCAGTGAGAGAAACCTGGTTCAAGGCTCCTGAGAGCACCCCAGCACTACCAGGTTATACCTCATACCATGCTTTTCCGCCCCAAAACTTGGACCGAACCACAAAAGGAGGGGGAGTATCCATATTCATCAAAAATACCCACACCTCCAGGTTCGTGGCACTGCACGAAGCATCAGAGACCATCCATGTGCAACTAACAGTGGGTAAACCTCCCTTTCAGTTTATAGCCTGCTACAGACCACCCTCCCAAACTCAGGAACCCCACTCGGCTTTCCTGAGAACACTGGCAAATATGAAGGTCTCTCCAAACACCATTACATTGGGAGACTTCAACTACCCAAACATAGACTGGGAGCATTACTCAAGCCCCAATACCCTAGCCCAAAGGTTCCTGAAATTTAGAAACTCAAATGCTATGGAACAACTAGTCACCACTCCCACAAGAGGGGAAAACATACTGGACCTGATCATCACCAACATGGGGACTCTATGCTCCATACCAGAGGTATACTCCTCACTGGTGAGATCGGACCATAAATTAATCTCACTGGATGTCCACATCCCGACCCCACCCCCAGCCCAGAAAACCACAGTGAAATACTTTTCTAAAGCAAACTTCTCAGGTGGAATCCTTCAAACCCCCCCGGGCCAGTGGAAACTACGGTCCAAACTGCAGAATCCTTTATAACAGCATTCTATGGACACCTCCAGGAATGCATGGATCATGCAATCCCAAATAAAACCAAGACCCAATCCCCCAAAGGCATGCATCCTGTCTGGTGGACCCCAGCCATAAATAAACTATACAACAGAAGAAGGAAGCTACTACATGATAGAGCAAAATCCCTAAAAGGGAAGGCATCTCTGATCAGTATTAGCAAAAAACTACGGTCCCTCATAAAATCATCTAAGGTCAGCTTCGAGAGAAAAATTGCACAGGACACTAAAGATAATCACAAAGCTTTCTTTAGTTATGTTAGGAACCTGGATGGTAACTCCCAGGTATGCTCAGAGTTAGTCCAAAATGACAAAAAACTACACTGAACCCACAGACATTGCCAACATCCTGGCTGACAGGTTCAGTGCAAACTCCCCCCCAAAATAGCAAATATCTATCCCAGCTGAGTGCTGTCCCCCTGACATCTCAGATGCACAAGTAAGAGCCGCCCTCTCCAAAGCAAAAAACACAGCATCAATGGGACCTGACGGTGTCCCGGGCTGCATCCTACATGAACTCCAAGAAGAGCTGAACCGCAACATAAAGCTACTGTTCAATCTCAGCCTTACTACAGGATATGTGCCCAAAGAATGGTGTACAGCAACAGTGGTCCCTCTCCACAAAGGTGGTGCCTCAATGGACCCTGGAAACTACTGCCCCATAAGCCTGACTAGCCTGGTCTGCAAAGCCATGGAGAGGATCATCATGGAACTCATAAATAAACATATCGGGGACCTACAGACACTGGATCCTACCCAATTCAGCTTTGTTAAGGGCAGATCCTGCCTTTTGAACCTGGTTGATTTCTTTGAAATAGTCGCCAAGGCCATTGACGAGGGGAAGGTGGTCCACACAGCCTACCTGGATCTCACAAAAGCCTTCGATACAATACCCCACTCAGGCATCATAGATAAGTTCTCCAGCTTAAATATAAACCCTTATGTCATAAGATGGGTTGCAAACTGGCTCAAGGACAGAACCCACATGGTCAGAATTGCTGGAGCCATGTCAGACTCCAAACCAGTTACAACCGGCGTCCCACAAGGCTCAGTCCTGGGACCTCTCTTGTTCGGTATATATTTTTCGGAGGTATAGGCCAACATGGGAGGACTATGGCTGACCAAGTTCGCAGATGACTGCAAACTGGGCGCCATAATCGACTCTCCAGCTGACACAAGCATCCTCCAAAAGGGTCTCATTGAGACAGATAACTAGTGCCAGAGCCATGGCCTCATGCTAAACGCCAAAAAGTGTATAGTCATCCCCTTTGGCAAAAACAAACTGTCCACAAATTACCACATAGGTGGAAATCCATTAAGTACAGAAGAAGTAATTAGGGACCTGGGGACCCAAGTTGATAGCAATGTCTCCTATTGAAAACCACGTGGCCAAAGTGGTTAGAAAAACCTTCTATATAGCCCAGCTTATCATGAAGGGATTCACATCTAGATCAAGGGAGGTCATTGTGCCCCTTTACTCATCCCTCATAAGGCCCATAATAGAATACAATGCCCCATTCGAGATATACCTTACCCAACACCTGCAGCAACTAGAAAGACCCCAAAAACACCTCACCAAGAGGATCAAGGGGCTCAAACAGATGCCATATGCTGCTCGGTTAAAGAAACTCCAGCTCTACTCAGTGGCATACCGCCTGCTTAGAGGCAATCTATGCCTGACATACAAAGCCATGTCCAACCCAGAATTAATGGACATGCTTCACCTCAGAAAATCCAAATCCCTTCGAGCTACACGCTTGAGGGACTTGAACCTCAGCACAGAAATAAATAGGACATGCTGGAGGGACATATTCATAACCCAGAGGCTCCCTTCACTCTGGAATAGAATTCCAGTCCACGTCAGTCCCTCACTGACTCTCTTCAAGAGGAAACTTGACGAGTGGATGGGAGATCGTAGGTTTACCCTGGGATCACTTCTGTGTCACTGCTAGACAGAGGCACAGTAAACTAACCTTGAAAAAGGGCATAGTAAAACTCATTTAAATTGGGTGGCAAAAGCCAAACACACACTGGCTAGGCTTATAAATGCCCTAGGGCAGATAGCCTAGTATGAACCTATGAGCTTATGAACCTATAAGGAAGAGTAAACCTGTATGGTGGACAGCAGCAATAAACAAACTCTAAAATAAAAGGAAGAAATTGCTGTCCAGGACCAAGAAGGAGCAGGTACCAAGATGAAAGCAATCTCTCCTTTGTCTGAACAACCAAATAAGGTCACTGGTGAAATCCTCTAAGACTAAATTCGAGTCCAATTTGGCCACATTCAATAAGGACAATCACAAGACTTTCTTCACATATGTCTGCAGTCTCAAAGGTAACTCCCAAATCTGCTCTGAACTGGTGGTCAAGAACAACACGTACACAAAAGCCGTAGATATAGCCAACCTGCTGGCAGACAGGTTCAGTGAAAATTTTACTCCCTGCCCACCAATCAGTAAACCAGGACATCCCCAGTACATGTCCCCATCCCCTCATCACCAGGGAGTAGGTCTTTAATTAGCCCTCTCAAAGGCAAAAAATACAGTCTTCATGGGACCTGATGACATCCCTGGCTGTCTCCTACATGAACTTAGCTCTTAGGTCCATTAGACACCCTATTCAGCCAAAGCCTGAGCACCAACTTCATCCCAGCCAAATGGAGGACAGCCACTGTATCCCTATGCACAAAGGTGGAGTGTCCACTGACCCAGGCAATTATAGGCCCATCAGCCTAACTAGCTAGATCTTCAGGGCCATGGAATGTATTATCATGGACCTTATAAATAAGGACATTGGCAACCTCTAAACACTTGACCCCACACAGTTTGGTTTTGTCAAAGGGAGATCATGCCTGTTAAACTTTGTTGACTTTTTTGAAACAGTCATCAAAGCCATGGAGGAGGGGAAGATGGTGCACACCGCCTACCTTGACCTAGCCAAAACCTTCAACACTATTCCCCAGTCATGCATAATAGATAAACTCTTCCAGCTAGGTATCAACCCGCATGTTACCAGATGGGTAGGCAACTGGCTCACTGATAGAACCCACTCAGACAAAATAGGGGAAGCCACCTCTAGTAGAAGACCTGTAACGAGTGGTGTACCTCAAGGATTGGTCTTGAGACCTCTACTGTATAGGATATACTTTTCTGAGGTCAAGGCAAAACCAGTGGAAGTGGCTGACCAAGACTGCAGATGACTGCAAGCTGGGCACTGTCTTCAATTCCCCTAGTGATGTGAACATCCTCCAAGAGGGCCTTACCCAAACTGAATGCCAAGAAATGCATCATTATCGCCTTTGGGGAAAATGGTATCCCTACTTATTATCACATTAATAACAATGTACTAAGTACTCAATCAGTTGTGAGAGATTTGGGCACCCAGATTGATAGCAACCTGACTTTTGCCCACTACATTGCCTCAATTGTACGGAAGACTTTCTACATGGTTCACCTCATAAGTAAGGGTATTTCATCCAGGAACAAGGAGGTCATAACATCCCTGTACTCCTCTTTTATCAGACTCATTATCGAGTACAGTGCCCCCTTTGGCATGTATCTTGCCAACCATATGCAGCAGCTGGACAGACCACAGAGGTTCCTGACCAGGAAAATCCAGGGCCTCAAACACCTATCCTACACAGATAGGCTAAATGCCCTGTCCCTCTACTCAGTCTTGTACAGACTGCTCAGAGGTGACTTGTGTCTGGCATACAAGGCCATCACAGACCCAGCCTTGAAGAAGTCGCTGCATATCCATAAGTCAAATTCCACTCGCGCAACCTGCACTCAAGGCCTCAACCTGGTCTGTGACATTAATAGAACTTGTTGGCAGGATAGATTTGTGTCCCAAAGACTCCCCCATCTGTGGAAATGAGTCCCTCTCCATGTCAAGCAGAGTACCTCACTAGCCCTTTTTAAGAGGAACCTGGATGACTGGATGGGAAACAGAAAATACACCCCTGGGATCCCACCTGTGTCCCTGCTGGACAGGGGAAAAAAGTGTTGGTTTTGTGGGAATTTGGGCAAAATTCTTGGCTAGGCTTATAAGGGCCTGTGGGCCAATAGCCTAGCATTATCCTATGAACCTATGAACCTATGAACAGAAGCAGACTGCCAGGCCCTTCTTTTGTATCACATGTATATTGCACAGACAACTAGAGACAATTTAGATTAATTAATTTGCATACTACATGCTGTTCAGATGTGGAAGGAAATAGTCAGAAGTACCCAGAGAAAGCACATGTGAACTCAGGGACAGGAACAATTTCACACAGAAGACACCAAAGCCAAGAAAAGAACCAGATAACCTTTTACCATGAGGTGATCATGATTCTGGGTGCTTATACATTGCCTCATGCCAAATCTTTCATTATATCGATTTGGAACCCTGCACATTTCAGCTACACTAAATAAAACCAATTATTTGCATTATTGCCAACTATATATCCCCTCACTGTTTCTCTTGACCATGATAACTACCTTGAGAAGTTGGTCTATACTTATTAATACAAATAAGTTAATGAGTGACTCTAACCATCCATCCTTTAACTGGAAGCCTTTTACAACTAATAATAGCTATACTCAGTGGTTTATTGATGTTATCAATATTAACTCCTTAGATTAAATAGTCCAAGTTCCCAATAGAAGGTACTTACCCTTGTCCTTGAAAATGAATGTTGCCACTGCCTACACTCCTACTACAGTCATTCCCTCCTTGACCACAGCTGACCAATAAACTGTCATCTTCTCCTTCAAAACAAGCACTAGCCTTACCAACAACTCATTTAAACTAATGTATGGATAACTTCACCCCCATTTGCTATAAATACAATAGAAAATTTAAAAAAATATCTTCTGTGATGGAACTCTTGAATAAACAACTTCTACAGTAAGAGGAAAATCTACTTGTTTCATATAAAAGATTCCCCACCTCCTTCCATAAGACAGTACTTAGAAAGACCAGCAAGGAATTTAATTACATCATTGGGAAGCCTATGGTAGGATACAAACTGAAAGTTACCACCTACTTCAAGGATAATCATAAGACCTTTTTCAACTATATAAGCATACCTCTCAACTGTGCAGATTTTCTCAGAATGTCCAGATTTTGCCTCATATTTTTGGTCTACTTTTCATAAAATTGTGGTTTTCAAGCAAATCATTGGAAAATCATTGAAGATTTAAGCCAGAAAATAATGAATGACATTTTAGTTGCAGACGTCATAGCCATCAGAAAATTCAAGCTAATGTAAAACCTGTTATTCTATCTACTCTATAAGTTTGTAAGAGCAATATTTAGAAAATGTCCCTTTTGGGCCTTTGTTCCCCCATTATTTATGTCTTTGTCCAGATTTCTTGCTCTAAGATGTTGAGAGGTATGTATATAAAAGTATTAGAAGTTATACCCAACATTACATTGAGCTCCCAATGGTACCATCCATTCCTATCATGAAGGCATAGTCAAAGTCTTAACTGAAAAATTCAATTCCATTTTCACCCAAAATTCACTCTCATGTTTCCTCACTTGAACTGGTCCAAAACCATGTACAGTAGGTCCATGAGCACAGTCTGTTTAAAAGGTTGTCTTCTAGTCAGCACAAATGAAAATACGGCTGAACCCCTCCTAAATATTTTCAGCCTTTGGCTCTCCCCAGGGTGTGTACCTGTCCTCTGGAAAATACTCATCGTGGTGCCACTCCAAAAGGGTGGCTCCATCAAAGACCCTGGCAGCTACCAGCATATTAGCCTCACTGATATCATCTGTAAAATTATGGAATATATCTTAGACAACTTCATAAAAAATGAAATGGGTGCACTACAAACCTATAACCTTAATCAGTCTGGCTTTTTTAAAGGGAGACCTCCTTAACCTGGTTAATTTCTTTGAAAATCTATCTGCTGTTATTGACAAAGGCTCTTCTATTCATACTGCTTATCAGGTCCTTGCTAGAAGTCTTTGATATCAGTCCACATGCTGGCATTATTAATAAACTCTAAACGTAAACCTCTATGTCACACTTGGGGTTGCAAATTGTCTCTGTGATGTGATGCACACGATGAAAGCTGCTAGTGCCTTCTCATGTAAAATTCATGCCACTAGTTGTGTCTGTCAGAACTCTGTCTTGGGAGCCTCATCTTTGACATCTGCTTCTCTCATGTGAAAGAAGATGTAAGAGATCTGCAGATAACCAAGTTTGCCAATAACTGCAAACTGGGTGCTTTCATTGACTCCTTCACAAATGTCCATATCTTCCAAGAGGAGCTTGCCAGAATGAACACTAGCTGTACCAACCATGACCTTAAGCAAAATGTTACAAAAATCTAGTGTAGCTGCCTTTGGGAAACAAGTCTCTCATACTGATTACAACATAAATGGGACTCCATATTCTTTAACCATTATGTCTCAGTTAGGAAATCCTTTAACCTTTGTCAAGGGCTTGTGGGTTGGTATAATGGTTAAAGTGTTTACCTCCCAGCCAAATGGTACAGGATTTGATTCTCACTTTTGAAAGAGAAGTTTGCTAGGCTTAAAAATGGCTCACAAGAGCAGCTAACCTAGTACTTACCTATGAGTCTATGAACAAACGGTATACACTTGAGTTGGGAGTGGTATAAGGGACCGGGGATTGGCATAAATGTTAAGGTGCTTAGGTGCTTATCTTACAAACACAAGGTACAGGATTTGATTCTCACCTTTGGGAAGCATAGGTAAGCTAAAAAAGGCCCGCACCTGGGTTTGTTAGCCTAGCAATTACCTATTAACCTAATTAATTACAGGGTATTTTATCCAGGTCCAAGGATGTCATAATCTCTCTCTATTCTTCCTTTCCTAATCACAAAGTACAATGCGGCACTGGAAATGTACCACTCCAAGTGACTGTCCAAGTAGACTGACTATAACATTTTCTAACAAAATAAATCAAAGGACTAACTTCCCTTTGCTCTCTGCAGAGAACAAAAATCTCTCTCACTTTTCTCTTTCACATACCAGCTCCTTCTTGGTGCCTAATGCCTCTCCTTCTGGGTTAACAAAGATCGTACACTGCTGTACCTGTCAAACAATGTAATACATTGGCCTTCTTCAAGTTCTGTCTTAACTAGATGGGGAACTATTTTTTAAAGGATTTTACCAGCCTCCTCCCAGTCAAAAGCCCAATTTATTTCCCTTCTCTGTAATGAGAGTCACCTTGGAGGGGGCCATCATGCTGCATCAGAGGTGGTTCTCATTTTCTTATTTTGTACCCATCTCTAACTGTGCATATTTATCTAGATCCCTGGAACAAGCATGAAATAGTCCATCAACAGAGAACTCCTTTCATATCCACAAACAGCACTTCACCTCTAATCATGAATGATGATCTCTATGGTGTCCACCAGGAAGATTGCACCACACAGTGTAACCCTGAGGGCGTGTGAATCCTTCTTACCCTGCCCCTTCCTTTGAAGAAGCAAGCAAGCAACAACCCTTCTCTCCTCTTATGTGCCTGGATCCCACAGTGCTGGGACTGCTAATAAAACACTAGTCACCTGGATCACAGTAAGGACCTAAACAGAAGTACATTGGTAGTCCTAAAAAGGACTTTTTGTACTTTCTCTCTGCTCTTTTGAAACTTGAGTTGATTAAATATTACAAGGGGTGGTTTCTCCTACTGAGTATATGTTGTTCAGTAGTTAAGTTACTACTGCCTCATTTATCTTTTGGTTGAAAGGACACAAAGTAGCCTTAGATCTGTTTCCAAATAAAATCTTTATTCTTCTTATTCTATGGAGGAGTGTTTAGTTACATATTGAATTGGTTCAGCTTATATACATGTTTTTGAAATGCTCACTGGGAGATGTGTCCAAAGTGGAGGGCTCTCATTGGTCGAGACATAGCAGGAGGTGAATGGACTCACCCCTGAATTTGCATGTTGAACAAATTGGGCTAATCAAAAGTGAACAAATCCAGCTTGGACACTCTTCCCTTAGCAGTTTAACAGCAGTGGTAAAAGTGGTAAGAATGTATTTCCATTAAGTTATATGGCACTTTCATCTAGACTTCATCAGATCCACAAAAGTAGTAAAGAAACAATATAAACCTTCAAAGTACGTAAGCAACCACACAGATAATCATCAACACACACTGCATTTACCTAAGCTGCATTAAATTTAAATGTTGGTCAACATCAGCATAAATCAATCTCTAACTGTATCTGTTCTACTGGAGTAGATAAAACTTAAAGCTTGGTACCCCTTCTTACAGCGAATCTATGGGTAAAAGTGAAATATAGAAAATAAATACGACATAGAGAGGAATGAATAAAAGACATTAACAAAAATGTATACATGCATAGGATTACCACTTTTATGGCAAAATTGACATTGTTAGTAAAAGTGATTAGATCTTTATGTAGTGCCCCTTGTAAGGGTGATCAGCTTGTTAAAAGTAAAACATGTTCTGGATAGATTAAGAAATGGATGTCAGAAATTATACCAGTTAAAAATTTTCACTTTTACGTAGACAAATACTTGAAAATTAGTCTTGTGACCTAGTTCATCTGTCCATCTGGGATATTTTGATGAAATACAAACGTGGTGTCAATAGTCTCTGCTTTCTTTAACAGGAAAGTTTTTGAGTTTTTTTTTTTTTTTTTTGTGTTAACCAGTCTGGGCTCAGCACACTTCAGCATTTGTTGACTTTGGGGATGGCGAAAAACAATCTATCTCTGCAGGCTTCTGTGTAAGTGCTAGGTGGGTGCACAGGTTACACTGATTTTTTGATCAGTCAAATGAAACAAAAAAATGAAAACATACAGTGCATTCATTTTGCAAGTTCAGAGTTAGTCGCTTTTCAGTAGTAGCTGTGATGGCTTAATTTTTTTGTTTTAAAACTGTGAGTGGAATTTGCTTGATTGGATTCCAGAAGTTCTATGAGCATAAATTTTGATCTGCCATGAGAGTTCTTTGTTCTTCAGCAGTGCATTTTTGTTGCCTCCAAATTGAACAGCATGGATTGAATCTGGAATCTGGAAGTAAAATCCTCTGTGGTGTGGGAAATTGTCAACATGCTTGCCAAGGGGGCTCTTTGAGACCTTAGCCCTGATCTCTGAAAATCGGTTTGCTATAAATCTTTTTAGTTGGTTAATAATTTTACCCACATAAAAAGCCTTGCAAGATTTACATAGAGTCCTGTACACCACAGCTTCACTTTTGCAGTTGCCTTTAAACTTGCTCTTGTAGGACTTACCAGTGAAAGTGTATGTGAATGAATCAATCGAGGGGGGGGGGCATTTGAATGTGTCTGTGGGGCCAGTGCCTGGGGAGTGGGTGGTATTTTCTCAAGAATATCTCTGATACTGCTAGCTCTTTTAAAAGTGAATCCTGGGACATTTTTGAAAATATTTCCTAACTCTTTCTTATCTTGCATAATCACCCGGTTATCCAAGATAGCTTTTCAGTTGTCCTAAATGTCTACTGTGTAAGAAATGGTGATGAAGCTCTTCTGCACATCCTTTTTTCTACTTCTGGTTTTGTTGTGTAACTGCTGAAATGCTTATGTATCCTGTTGGTTGTTTCGGTCAGTGTGGGTCATCCCACCATCTTAACTCTATGATGGGGATCAGCAAGCTGGTTAGCATCCCCTTTGGAGTACCCCTGAGAGAAAATCCCTCTGTAGGTCTGCAAGTTTCTTAGTGAAAGAGGCCAGTTCTTTGAAGATACAGCCCATCCTCACATTCTGTGACTTCACTTACATTCATTTTGGTGATATGAGGGTGCATGCTGTGGAAGTGTAGTAGCATATTGACCCTTGCGGGCTTCCTATGCAGATTGTGGGATAATGTCTTTGTGTCTGTGGTTTTTGTAATGGCTAGATCCAGAACCTGACATCTGGGGCTGTTGTGAGTGGTAAAGTGTAGAAAGGTGGAGGAATTGTTGATGTACTCTAATAATTCAAGTAATCTATCACTGCTAACTTTTCAAAAAATGAAAATACCATTTATGAAGTGAAAGTAGCACCATTTACTGTCCATAAAAGCCTATTTGTACACATTCTCTTCTTTCCATTTACCCATAGCAATGTTTGCCAGGTTATGGCACAGTGAAGGCACCATCACTTTATGCCAAAGAGTCAGGCTTATAAATTTATGACTGAGATGAGCATTATGGCCATCAATAAGTGTGGGTAGCAGATTCACCGAATAAATAAACTGGGTTGTATGGCTGGGCTCCTTATGGTTGCCCAGGCCATCTGCCTAGTAACAACCTATGAACTTATACATTCTAAAAGTAAATTACATATTTACATTTCTTACATGAAGGATACCTAACTATATCCATGTAAGCATGCGTGTACTGTGAAACTGTATCCTATCTCTTCCATGGGAAGATATTAATGAAGGTAGTATTACACAGTTATCTGGGCATTCATATGAATGTTGTTTGCTGTTCTGCCTCATGTTGCCTGGAAGTTTAACAGTAGCAGTTCTCCTGGGTGGAGTGAGAGGAGCAACTGTCCCAGAAGCAAAGTGTTAGGGACACAATCAGCAAATCCTCCTAATCACTCTTTAATGCAATAATGTTCTTTTAAAAACTGGTATTGTATTTACAGTCTAAACTGCACACTGTAGCACTCCATGTGTGATTTAAACTGAAGCAACTACAGTTGCTACAGTTTAAAAGTAAAAAAACATGTTTTTAACTTAAACTTGAGTACTGTAGCACTCTATGCAGGCAGGGTATAAATTGTAGCTACTGGTTGCTACTTTTGTAGCAAGCAGTCTGCTACAGTTTTACAAACTAAAACATGAGCACCATAGTACTCCTTGCAGGCAAGGTATAAACTGTAGCCACTGCTTGCTACATTTACAGCAAGCAGTTTGGTTTACTTTAAAAAGAAGGAATTCTTTTTTTAACTATACCATTGGCGCTATAGTGATCAGTGCAGGCAGAGTATAAAATGTAGCAAACAGTTTGCTACAGTTTAAAAGAAGAAATTATTATTTTTGTAATAAAATATGTTAAATTAGGGTTTGGAGCAGGACACATAAACAAGACCTGAATGGCTGGGGCAGGAGGAAGGGGGATGTCATGCAGCTGGCCACATGATTGGTATGCCAGTAAACAGTATTAAGAATGTCTGTTTCAATGGAAGAGCTGGAGGGGTTATATATCTGACTGTAATAAGCCATTCACTTACGTATATTGGCTTATTACACCGACAAGCCTTTTTTCTTTTTTTTCTTTTTTTTTTTTTTGCTCTGGGATGGGGAGCTAATTCATAGTACCAGTTCAGGGTGCTGGTTGAACCAGCTATGCTTCTGTATGTCAATCTATTATTCCTACTGTGCTTGAGAAAATGTCATTATCACCTGTAGTTTGATACAAAGGCATGTCTGCTTTATGCCCATGTTATGTTTGTCATCAGTATTCTTGGATGGACTCCACTGTGCAAAACTATCCTGAGATGTTTTATTATATGGAATGCACAGCAGCATATACATCACTGTGTTGTACTGACTGGCACAGTGTTTCTGATGTTATTTATTCATGTAGTTTCACTGTATGTATCTATTCAGTTTGCTTTTTAAAGATGTGTTTCTTTGTTTTAGGGTTCTGCTGATTCAAACATTGCCAGCAGCAGAAACACCAGAGGACAACACCTGGCAGACTGCAAAGACAAGTGGTACTATTTATTTTAGTTAGTTAGTTAGTTAGTTAGTTAGTTAGTTAGTTAGTTAGTTAGTTAGTTAGTTAGTTAGTTAGTTAGTTAGTTAGTTAGTTAAACAGGGTAGGTGGACTGGTCCAGGTACCTTTTTCGGCCTTGACTTGGGCCACAAGGTCAATACAATGAGCACATAATACAGTTATTGTAAACGAAATGGTATAACAGATTAGTTATATTAATACAGACAGAAATAATAATACTTCAAGATGTATGCCACATAGCCATAGGTAACCATTTACACTGGATAGCACACCTTAATGTTATTTCTATATTTACATTTTAGAGCCAATTTCATGCAAATGGAGCATTATTATTCACTTGCTATTAATTAATCTTTACTGTGAGAAAAATATATTTTTTTTATCAATGTTGGATTTTTTTCTAATTCATTGATCTACCTGGTTATTCTTTGTTTTGAAAGCAGTTGCATTCCTTTATTTCTTTAAGGTGGTTATAAAATCCTTCTCCAAATTCTTGGAAGATGTTATCTCTTATCATGTTTGTCCCAGGTAGCAGTAAGGCCTTTTCACTTGTAGCTAGCCTGAAGAGAAAGTGTGCGGCTATTTGTGTATATCAGGTTAGTGGCAAGAGATGGGCAATAGGCTTCAAACTGTAGTTTGTAGGTTAAGTTGTTTATCAGTAGATTGGAATCTGCAGTGAAGGGCAGGGAGCTGGACTTATTTAAGGTTGTATAGCAATGTTCTCGATTGTCAGACATCTGTATAAAACTACATATTTTATATAGCAATGTTCTCGATTGTCAGACATCTGTATAAAACTACATATTTTATTTTAGGTCGCATAGCAATGTTCTCAATTATCAGA
>NC_056751.1:44052482-44142482 GCF_019279795.1 Protopterus annectens | reverse complement strand
TTTTATATACACTTGTCAAACTTTAACACAATACCACTGCATACTTCATACTTGACTTTCATATGCACATCACTATCTCCATGATTTACTCCAAGCAATATCGCCATTCCACTTTCTTTCTGTCACCCTCCAAACAGTTTCAGGAATAAGCGTTTTTTTTCTCCCCATTGTAAATTGCGCTACATACCTGTCCTACAATTTCGTACATTTTCTGCAGAAAAGAAAAAAAGTTTATATTACATATAAGAATTTAAATAATGCAAAAAATGTCACTCCTTTACTAAAGAGCAACTTTGCGTGCACACGCATGTGTGTGTGTGTATGTGGCCTTACTGCATGGAAGTTTCATGTATAGTGGTTATAGAGGAAAGTGCACAGAACCATAGCTGGCCTTACTATGCAGAAGTGACATGTGTACTGGGTATGAAGGAAAATGCACAGAACCATAGCTGGCCTTACTATGTGGAAGTTTCATGTGTAGTGGGTATACAGGAAAGTGCACAGAATCGTAGCCGGCCTTATTACATGAAAGTTCCATGTGTAGTGTGTATGGAGGAAAGTACACAAAACCATAGCTGGCCTTAGTAAGTAGAAGTTTCATGTGTAGTGGGTACGGAAGAAAGTGCACAGAACCATAGCTGCCCTTACTACGTGGAAGTTTCATGTGTAGTGGGTATGGAGGAAAGTGCACAGAACCATAGCTGCCTTTCTACGCGGAAGTTTCATGTGTAGTGTGTATGCAGAAAAATGCACAGAACTGTAGCTGTCCTTACTACGCGGAAGTTTCATGTGTAGCGGGTATGCAGAAAAGTGCACAGAACCATAGCTGGCCTTACTGAGCAGAAATTTCATGTGTAGTGGGTATGCAGGAAATTGCACAGAACCGTAGCTGTCCTTACTACGCGGAAGTAGCATGTGTAGTGGGTATGCAGGAAATTGCACAGAACTGTAGCTGGCCTTAACTGCACAGAACAGTCGCTGTCCTTACTACGTGGAAGTTTCTTGTCTTGATAGCTGGTATTGTTGTGTTATGCATGTTTTATCACTGTAGTCACACAGAAACTATTGTAATACTTGTCATTAGTGAATCAAAACAAGTGTGTTAAAATGCAAGTATTGATAAGTCTCAGTATTTTACTTGTTACACTGTTCATTTAGTTTGTTTGTTAAGGAATTATCTAATCACTATTTTACTGACAAAACAATCAATAAAAGTTTCATAAAAAAGAAACATACAAAAATTTGAAGTTATTTACATGCACAAGGTAAAGATGTTAAAATGGACCACTAAGGGAGAAAAGAAACAGCCAAAACATTACCGAAAACTCTCCTCATAAACAGATTCCTCACAGATATCACACGCATGTTCTATTTTATACAGATTTAACACCTGTCTCACACACACACACACACACACACACACACACACACACACACACACACACACACACACACACACACATATATATATATTATTTGTAAATTTAAGAGAGATATTGTTTTATTATGTCATAGTTGTGTTCCATAGCTTTTGCATTCTCAGGGGTCACTCACTTGCTTTGAACTGTGCAGTGTACACAACAGTTCAAATAATGCTATCTGTTTGTACTGTACTTTTATTGTACATTCTTCCATCACCGGCATTTCTTGTTGTATTAGCCTTCAGCTTTAGCACAGAAAAATAGTAATTTAATATTTCCAGCTATCCTATCTTGTATATAATATGCATGTGTGTCTATGTATGCTCTGTGCCGTGCTAATTTACTTTGGCATCTTTCTGGAAACATGGTTTCTTGGAAATGACATGCTGCATACAAAGAGATATTTTATTTTTGTACCAGTTTACTTTTGTTAATTGATAGTTACTAGTTAGTCATAGCGGACACTTACAAGAGTAAAACAATGTTATTCTGCTTACGTTTTGTATCATTATATCACTCTAGTTTCCAGCTTGTGTTTCTCAGAGCTGGTATCTCTGACACTACAAGTTCTGTCATAATTGTTAGTCCTGTGTTACTTAAGGCATTAATTCTGCAAGTTACTACTTGGACATCAGTTCATTTAGGAATAAACTAGAAAAAATGCCATTAGATGTAATAAAATGCAAAATACAGAAGTGAGAAGAGTTAAGCTATTACATATGCAAATCATACGTTATCTGGATGTTCAGATGTTTTGGGCAGATGAACCTCCTTTTTAAGTGCCTTTGTCATGATGTTTATGTTTGCAGTTTGAAATCTATGATGCTAACTGCTAAGCCATTACATCACTCTGTTTTGACGTACATTTCTACAAACAGATGCTTTTGCCATTAATACAGTGCATCACTTCCCTGGACTTGTTGGCAGTGCAGCAGCCAGTTCTTTAAAATATCTGGGCAGATTAGCTTCCCTTCGGTTTGCTTATCATTCGGTATTTCAGGTAATTCTGCTCTGATTTTATATCACTTTGTTTATAAAATAAGTAATTATTACGACATATTTTAGTAGATATGCCTTCTTCTTGTGTTACTGCGGATTTGCCATCAGATCTTCCCTTCTGTGCTGCTCACTGATCAGATAACATCTTGCAGTGGCCATCTCCTTTATGTGCCAACATGATGTACACACACGTATGCCCTGTGCTGTGTAATGCACAATTTTTGTACTACTCACATTTAGCTGCTTTCCTGTGTTATGCCCATAGTCCTTCACCCCATGCTATGACGTGTGTATTGCTGTTTGTTATCTCTGCCAACAATTACCCAGCTCACTGTGCATGTGTTTGCAGTACAGTGCAGAACTGTTTTCATTATGCTTTGTGTTATCTGATGCACTCCCGGATGTGTTTCTTCACAGGTAGTGCCAATATGCGATGAAATATGCCATGTACTCTACATACACAACTTGCTAGTGCATATCTTGTGTTTACTGAACACCGCCCAGAGGTAGAAGCACTGTGTCATCTTAAACGTTTGTTATAAAGTAGATATTTTTTAACATGAGCAAGTCCAACAGATTTAAAAATGGAATTTTAGTTGTGTTTTGAAATCACTTAACATTATTTCTTTTTTTATTTCTTTTTCAGACTCCCTAAGATTGCTAAAATTCACAGTTCTAATTCCAATTTATTTACATGCAAACTAATGCAATATAATAAATATTAAACAAAATACACGGATTACAATCAATATGGGTTAAAGCTTTTGGGACAAGTAAAGTCAGTAATATAAAGGAAACTAAATGTGATAAAAACTAGAAAGCAAACAAAAATTTTATTTTTATGTTATTTATAGTTCTTTATCAGGGTAGTGCACTGATCAGAATTGAACAATTGCAGCCTGTGGAAACTACAATCACAATAACAGAAGTAAGACAGTTATAATATGTGCACAGAATAAGATAAAATACATTTAGTTACAGAGAATTGTCAGCTGGGTGCCTTATCTGTGGAGTGTGCATGTACTCTCTATGTTCACGTGTGTTTCCTCTTGTTGTTCCAGTTTCCTACCGCATTCCAAAGACATGCAGTAGGTGGCTTGAACACTCTAAACTGACCATAGGTGTGAGTGTGCATGCAAGCGTGTGGTGTGGAAGAAGTACTGTGGCAGGGCTAGCCACCTGGTGGTGTAAACCTTGGCTCTAGATGATAGTCACTGATGAAGTGACACCCTGACCCCATGTGCAAAAATGGGAAAAAGGGTTTTGAATGGATAGAATAAACTACAAAAATACAGATAGAAGTAACAAAATTACAAAATATGCATCTTGAGAGACTTCCAAAGTCCATGTAATGTTGGAGATTCCCAAAACCATTGCAGTAAGAGATTCCAAAAGAGCAGGGCAGGATGGAAAAAAGACCAAATCCCAGAGGGCTCAAGATACATATTCAGAACTGCTCTCAATTGCAGAGAACAAGACTGAAGTGATAATGTAAAGGACTATGTACAAGCATCACTTTGGGATAAGAGACTTGTGACAGTTAAAGACATGAAACTGTAAATGGTGTTTGATATCACAGGCAGTTTGTGTACACTACCAAAGCTGGTGTAATCTGTCAATAAAAAGATGTGCCAATAAGTAGCCTATCAGTGCAGTTTTATGCCAGCTATAAACAAAGGAGTTCTCAATGACAGGGCACTTTTGGCCCAAGTAAGAGGAAGAAGTACATCCATTTGTGTTATTCACATGCATGTCCACTAGTTAAGGCCGGTAAATCCTTGATTCATTGCCTGCTTCCACAGGATCAGGACCAAGCCCTGTTTTTCTCTCATTCTAGGTATAAACAGGACCACTTCTTCTAGCTGCAAAGTACTAATACAGGATGGTCCAGTAGTCCTTATCCATATTCTCTGAAATACTTTCTTAAAGCTTTATATCTGTGTACACCAAGATATCCTACAATCATTTGGTTCATAGGTTGGTACTAGGCTATCAGCCCTTAGGCCTATGCAAGCCTAGCCATAAAAATTCCCTGGAAATTTTTTCCCACAATATTTACTTCTCTGGGCCCCTGTCTAGCAGGGCGACTGACATGATCCCCGGGGTGAATTTCCTATCTCCCATCCAATCATCAAGGTTCCTTTTGAAGAGGGCCAATGAGGCGCTCTGCTTGACATGTATGGGCAGTCTATTCCAGAGTATGGGAAGTCTCTGGGTCAGGAACCTATCCCTCCAGCATGTTTTGTTCATTGTGATGATAAGGTTTAGATCCCTGGAGCGTGTGGCTCTGAGGGATTGGTATTTCTTTAAGTGGAGCATGTCCAACAGCTCAGGGTTTGACATGGCCTTGTATGTTAAGCAGAAATCGCCTCTGAGTAGACAATATGCCACAGAGTATAGCTGGAGTTTTTTTAGATGGTCAGCATATGGCATCTGCTTTAGGCCTGTAATTCTTTTAGTGATTTATTTCTGTGGCCTTTCTAGCTGTTGCAGATGTCTTGCTGTTTAATACCAGTAACACTATGGCATGCTGCTTATTTCAAATACACAGCTTAGACATTTCAAAACATTGCTCTGTCATAAATATCAGGAGAATTCTGTTTCATGCATTCAGTTCCTTCAACTACTCAGAGGTCATGATTTATCATCAGCACATTTTTAGTCTGTACATTATCAATATGCATATCTAAGCAAATACTGAAATAGATCTGCCTCCTCCTCACAGCACGTGTAGAAGTGCCTAGATCTGTTATCCTTCCCACTGTCACATATAGGCTGTGGTCATAGTTTCACTCATTTCAGGGCTCCTTTTTCACTTCCTTTTGGGGTAAAAACTAGGTAGCAGAACTCCTACGCTGCTGTACTATAGTTGGGTTTTCACATGCTTTGTCATAACTGCTGCTCATCGTCACCTAGAACCCAACAAAATTATGTCAGTCTATGAATTCTATGTGTGTTTACAATCAGTTGTCCCATGATGCCTGCCTCTTTCCCAGAATTCCCAGGTACAGGAAAAACCCAATCCCCCATCCACAAGAGAATATAGAAAGACAGACATTAGACAGTCTTTTAGTCCTCACTGAGATGGCAGATTGCCCAGCACACTGACCATTAATTCAGCTTAAGTTATTGACATCACAGCTTTCCTCTACAGCACTAAATAGCTACCTACTAGTTTTAAGTGTTCTACTCAATTGACTGTAGTTATATAATGGAATATGACACATAATCTAAACTGCTTCCAACATTGGCCCTAAAATGTCTCTGACTGACTGGCTAAATGGAGTATTCTCTGTGGTGTTTAATAACAATTATACTGCGGTGGTGGTGCTGTGGTAGCGTTGTCGCCTCACAGTTAGACGTTGCCCATTCGATTCTCAGTTAGAGCGTCTTCTGTGTGGCGACATGCGTGAATGGGCATTCCTTCGTTGAAGGTTGTGCATTAGGCCTGGCAAGCCAGCATGTAAAACTCTACTGCCAATCATTAGCGGACCGAAGTTCCGCTGTGGCGAACCCTAACCAGGAAAAGCCGAAAGACACAAACAAACATCACTATAAACAGATGATCTGCTTAGCAGATCCTAAAATCTTTGAAACATGTCACCATTATGAAACTCAGTAAGTAAAACAAAAATACTTCTTAGTGGAAAAAAAAACAAAATACTTTTTAGTGAAAAAAAAACTTGCCACCATTTCCTTACTGGAGGTAGCTCCAAAGCTGTGGCAAATGTTTATGACTAAACATATCCAAACTCAAAAAACAAGAAAAATAATAGATAAATCTTCCAAAGATTGTCTTTTTATGTTATAGTATCAGTGGGATAAATTTGAGATAGCCTGTACCCTGCATGTGTGCTCACATGTTGAGTATCATGCAAGCACTGTACCTTTAAAGTACATCTCCTCTGCTGCAATGTCCATATAAACAGTCACTCCCAAAAGAGTCATCATACAATGGCGCTTTTTAAAGAAGGTAAAAAAATGTGTTGTTTACTTACTTTGTGGCACAGAATTAATTCTCATCACAGCTAGGTGATGCATGATTTATTTGTTAGCCTAGTGAACTTGTTTGTCTAAGAAAGCTTTTCAACTATGACCTGGATCAAAGACAATTACAGACCCATGCACACATTTGTTGAGCCATATATCTACAAAATTACTATAACGTACATAAGCCGCTTCTGCATATAGTAATAAAATAAGGTCACTACCAATATATCACATTTGTGAGTAACCCACTATTTCTGGGTAGATCCTGCAAAATCTATGGCCAGACAGTGATTAAGAGTACAATAACCTCCACCAGCTTGTGCTTACTTTTTATAGGTTCATAAGTTCATAGGTAGGTACTAGGCTATCAGCCCTGAGACCTATATAAGCCTAGCCAAAAAGTTCCCCGGCTTTCACCACCCAAGAAAGTTATTTTCCTATGCCCCTCTCTAGCGGAGCCACAGAAGTGATCCCCGAGGTGAATTTCCTATTTCCCATCCAATTATCGAGATTTTTCTTAAAGAGAACTAATGAGGAGCTTTGCTTGACATGAATAGGTAGTCTGTTCCAGAGCATGGGAAGTCTCTGGGACAGGAATATATCCCTCCAGCATGTTCTGTTTATTGTGGTGGCAAGGTTTAGGTCCCTGGAGCGTCTGGCTCAAAGGGATTGGGGTTTCTTTAAGTGTAGCATGTCCAACAGATCTAGGTTTGACATGGCTTTTTATGTTAGGCAGAGGTTGCCTCTGAGTAGGTGATAAGCGACGGAGTAGAGCTGGAGTTTTTTTAGATGGTCTGCGTATGGCATCTTTTTGAGGCCAGTAATCCTCTTAGTGAGGTATTTCTGTGGCCTTTCTAGTTGTTGTAGATGTCTTGCGAGGTACATGCCAAACAGGACATTGTACTTTATAATGGGTCTGATGAGGGATGAGTAGACAGGAACAATTACCTCTTTTTTCTGGAGGTGAATCCCTTTGTGATGAGGTGTGCCACGTAGAAAGATTTTCTGACTACTGTGGTGATGTGATTATCAAAGGAGAGACTACTGTCCACCTGTGTCCCAAGGTCTCTTATCACACTTTCAGTGTTTAGCAGGCTAGCCCCAATATGGTAGTTCATCAGTACAGTGTTTTTCCCAAAGGAGATGACAATGCACTTCTTAGCAATGAGCTTGAGGCCATGACTTTGACACCAAGCATCAGTCTCAGTGAGCCCCCTTTGTAGAATGTCCACATCATTAGGCAATTCTATTATGGCACCTAGTTTGCAGTCATCTTTGTTAGCCAAAGACCTGCTGTATTAGCCTGGACTTCTGAGAAGTAGATGCCAAACAGGAGAGGACCCAGGACTGAGCCCTGTGGTACTCCAATTGTCACTGGTCTAAAGTTGGATTTGGAGTTGGCTACTTTCACTGTGTGGGTTCTTTCAGTGAGCCAGTTGGCCACCAATCTTGTGACATAGGGATTTACGCCCAGTCTAGTGAGTTTATGTATAATTCCAGAGTGGGGGATGGTGTCGAAAGCCTTGGTGAGGTCAAGATAGGCTGGTGCACCACCTTACCCTCGTCCACGGCTCTGCTGACTGATTCAAAGAAGTCAATCAGGTTTAGGAGACATGACCTACCCTTTACAAACCCAAACTGAGTGGGGTCTTGAGTTTGGAGGTTACCTATATCCTTGTTTATAAGTTCCAAGATGATACGTTCCATGGCCTTGCAGACCAGGCTTGTCAGGTTAATGGGGTGGTAGTTCCCAGGGTCCATGGTGGCGCCCCCTTTGTGGAGTGGGATAACCATCACTGTGCGCCATTCAGTAGGCACAAAGCCCGAAGTGAGGCTATGACTGAACTTGGTACTTAGGTGGGGTGCCAGTTCATTCTGAAGTTAGTGCAGAACGCAGCCTGGAATGTTGCCAGGTCCCATGGATGCTGTGTTTTTGGCTTTGGAGAGTGTGGTCTTTACTTGTGCATCCATGATTACAGGGGCTTTGCATTCTTCTGATATAGTGATGTGCCCTTTGGGGGGGGTGAGGGGGGTGGGTGAAGTTTGCACTGAACCTATCTGCCAGGATGATGACAATATCAGTTGGTTCTGTATATCTAGTGCCATTGTGCTGTAGCTCAGAGCAGATCTGAGTATCACCATTGAGATTCCTCATAAAGCTGTAGAATGCTTTGTGGTTGTCTTTAGAATCAGTGGTGATTTTATTTTTGTAACTAGCTTTGGAGGATTTCATGCGAGATCTCTGCTTCTTACTGAGGCTGACCAGGGAGTTCCTGCAATCAGGGGATTTTACTTTTTTTTTGCAACAGCTTCTTCCTTCTGTTGTAGAGTTTGTTTATGGCAGGAGACTACCAAATTGGCTTCCTTTTTTTGGAGGATAGCATCTTGGTTCTGTTGGGAATGGCACAATACATGCACTTGTGTATGTGCTTATACAGTGCATTTGTATAGAATTCAGCAGTCATACCTCTATTTTCTGTCTGTATGGGTGTCATGAAGCTTTCCACTTCTGTCTTAAGAAGCATGAAGGTGACTTTGGAGAAGTATTTTACAATGGTTTCCTTAATGGGGGTGGGGGTGGGATATTGATGTCTAGGGTGATTAGCTTGTGGTCAGATCTGACCAGTGAATAGTTGACTTCTGGCGTGGGACATCAGTTGCCTATATTGGTAATGACCCGGTCCAGGATATTGCTGCCCCTGGTGAGGGTATGGACAAGCTGATCCAGGGCAGTGGAATTTATGAATTCCAGAAAGCATTGAACAAATGAGTTAGTACATGAGTAGTTTTCCCAGTTGATGGTTTGGTAGTTGAAATAGCCCATTATTATTGTATTGGGCTGTACCTTAATATTACCCAGTATATCAAGAAATATGGAGTGGGCATCCTGGGACATGGCAGAGGATCTGTAACAAGCTAAAACCTGGATTGCAGTCTTGCCCACTGTTAGTTCCACTTGGATAATTTTGGATGCATTATGTTGAGCAACTAGCCTGGAGGTGTGGCTATCCTTAATGAATATGGACACGCCCCCTTCTTTAGTGTTTCGGTCCAGGTTAGATGGCCGAAAGGTGTGGTATGAGTTATAGCATGGTAATGCAGGGGTGCTCTCTGGAGCCTTGAACCGGGTCTCTGTCACTGCACAGTTGTCGATGTTCTCCATTTTAAGGAGTGCCTCGAGTGAGTGCATTTTGAGATTTAGACTTATAGCATTGAGTAGCATTACCCTCAGATTTTGCTTGCTTATACCTGCTACAGTGGTGAGTTTGTCATTTGAACCTTGCCTAAAAAAGGCACTATAGGAGTGGAAAGAGTCTTAGCCAGTATCCAGAATCCCAGGGGCAACAGGTGCAGGCCATCTCTGGCAAAGCATCGTGGTCTGTCGATTATGTTGTCCCAGGCAGACAGACACTGGATCCCCTTACAATGACACCAGAAGCTTAGCCAATTGTTGAAGTCAATCATTTTGTCCTTGCATTATGGTATCATTCTGAGTGATGGCAGGATGCTACTCAGGGCTAGGGTCATACCTGCCTGGGCTACATGATCTGACAGCTCCTCCATGTCTCTTTTCATGTAGCTCAGGGAGGTACATCTCAGGTCATTCACACCAACATGGACAATGACAGAGTCATATTTGTACTTGTTGTAGAGTGACCTGAGTGCTTGTATTATGTGATGGATCCTGGCACCCGACAGGCAGCTGACAGTAACTTTCTCCTTGTTTAGCCTGGTGAGTGGGACATTAGTGTGCCTGACTACAGATTCACTTATGACTAGCATCTTGGGTATGCTGTTTTGCCTTATGGGCTGAGGTTGAGTGACACACTGATTTTGTGGGCTATGTATCATTTGGGTAGTGTTGGAGGTGGTGGTTGCTTGTGTTTCAGCTTTGGAGGTCTCTGTTGTTTGGGCAGTTTCTATTGAGACCCTCCACGAATGTATGTGCGTGTTTTGTGTTACTATGTGTGGGTTTAGGTGGTGTAGGTTTTGATGGACTATGTGTTGAGTGTGGTGTGGTGCAGGTGTTTACCTTCTCCTCTTGACTGTCTAGTACAGTCTTGGCTAGAGAGAGCTTGGCTTCCAGTTTGGCTATATAAGTGCATCTCTCACAGGTTGTAGTGTTGGGTGGTAGGAGGAGAAGGTTGTCAGTGTACATGAGGCAATTGCTATATTGCCCCAAGATGCCCAAATTCATCAGGTGAACAGGGGAAAATACCGGGAGCTGACCCTTAGACATGCCTGGATAGGCACTTATTAATTTAAGTACGAAAAACTGTTTTTCTCCTAACAAGTGAGGAAAGTTGAGTGCTGCAGTACTTTGTAGATTATTTAGTGCTTACAATGAGTTTTGAACAAGTGCTGAGAACAAGGAAACAGTTTTGAGTGCTAAAACTAGAAACCTGGCGAGTTCTAAGGGAAAATTAGAAGAGCAGACTTTCTGGCACCAAGAATAGTTTAACCTCAGTTAAATGACACTGTACAATGTGCAAAACCATGCAAACGTGAGTTTTTAAACAGAAAGATGAAAGGCATAGAAATAGTCCAAAATGGCCAGTAAAACTATAGATTCTGAGCTGAAACCACGCCTCCAGTGACAGATAGGCTGCTCAAAACTCACCACTCTCACTGATGAACAGAGAAGCTTCCTTCTAGCTTAGTAAGATCTGGGCAACACAGAAACTACAGAACAGCCCAGAATTCAGCAAAATCTGAAAACCGGACTCTACTGGTTATAGAATGGTGGGAAACGAATAGAGAGAGATAGGATCTTTTTTGGGGGGGGTTGTTTTTTTTTTCAAAAATTAAAACAGATACAGTAAAACAAACACTTTTAAAGCAGAAAAATGGCTATCACACTCGAGTGTGCAGCCCTCAACAGTTCAACAGTTGAAAAACACTTAAAAATGATCAGTTAAAGTGGAAAAAGTATCAGAATTCAAAAAACAGTTCGAATAAGTTGCAAAGTTAATACAAAATGCTCATAATAGTGCAGCTAGCAAAAATAAGCAATAAAAAGCAAAAACAGAAGTACTTAATCTACTCAAAGTCTCCCTTTTCTCTCTCTCTCTGCTGTAAAACTCTGCAGGACACCCAAGCAGGATCTTGCTGGGGTAATACAATTGCAAAAAATACACAAACATGTTTTTTTAAGCAGAAAGATGAAAGGGATATAAATGGCCCAAAATGGCCAATAAAATTACAGATTCTGAGCTGAAATCACTCCTCCAGCGACAGATAGGCTGCTCAAAGCTCATCACTCTCTCTGAAGAACAGAGAAGCTTTCTTATATCTTAGTAAGTTCTGGGCAACTCAGAAACAACAAAACAGCCCAGAATTCATCAAAATCTGAAAGAAAGACTCTACTGGTTATAGACAGGCAGGAAATGAGTAGAGAGATAGGATTTTATTATTTGTTTTTTTTTTTTCAAAAATTAAAACAGATACAGTAAAACAAACACTTTTAACGCAGAAAAATGGCTATCGCACTTGAGTGTGTAGCCCTTAACAGTTCAACAGTTGAAAAATACTTAAAAATGATCAGTTAAAGTGCAAATAGTATCAGAATTCAGAAAACAGTTCAAATAAGTTGCAAAGTTAATAAAAAATGCTCGGAATAGTGCGGCTAGCAAAAATAAGGAATACAAAGCAAAACAGAGGTACTTAATCCACTCAAAGTCTCCCTTTTCTCTCTCTGCTGCTGTATAACTCTGCAGGACACCCAGGCAGGATCTTGCTGAGGTAATATAGGGCAAAAACTGCATAAACATGGGTATTTAAACAGAAAGATGAAAAGGATAGAAATAGCCCAAAATGGCCAATAAAACTACAGATTCTGAGCTGAAACCACTCCTCCAGTGACAAATAGGATTCTCAAAGCTCATCACTCTCACTGATGAACAGAGAAGCTTCCTTCTATCTTAGTAAGGTCTGAGCAACACAGAAACTACAAAACAGTCCAGAATTCAGCAAAATCTGAAAACTGGACTCTATCAGTTATAGAAAGGCAGGAAATGAAAAGAGAGATATGATTTTTGTGCTTTTAATCAGCCCTTGCATGTCTTGAACCCAGCACCCTGCACACCATAGCCACAGCAATTTAACACTAAGTGAGTGCATGGTAAACAACCTTGGGCTGGTTGCCTGTGAGCAGACTAAGAGACCATATGGTTCTGCTCATAGTATACAAACTAATGCATGATCTGTCTTTTGCTACATGCCAATACATTTCTCCCATAAGATTAGATCACCTGATCAAATCCTACTCCTTATTCAATTCAGCCATGCCAATATAACAGGGAATACCAACTATGATCTTGAACTCACACATTTTGTGAAGGAAGTCTTGTTGTCATATTGTTCTCCTGAGTTAAATCACCCCAGCTGGCTCTATGTGTAATGCCATGCTGACAAGAATTATTGAATAGGCCAAGTTCCGCAACAAGACCGATGTAACACTATAATGGTACAGCACACATCACATCAACAGAGGCCCTCCCCAGTCAAGGTGAGTCTGACATAAACTCCTAAAACATTGTGACACTCTTTAAATGCAGGAGGAGGTATCAACTGAATATCAATCTACAGGAATTCATTTGAAAAGCTCTGCACTAGTTGTTAAACTGCTCTGAAATTCCTTTAAGTGTTAAGTGTTAATTAGCTTGGGGGGTTTCTGATAACATTAAAACCTGTGTTGGTTACATCACTGGTAATCATTTTAAGTAGAGTTGCTTGCTACTGAGATTTGTCTGCATACATCAACTGGACATAAGCTGATTTAAGTATATTTCCTGCATTTTATTGTGGTTGTTATAACTTGGACTGATTCCTCAGATCTAGCTCTGTTGAAACTGTCTTCCCCACCCCCCCCTCCCTGTTCTTGGATGTAGTTTAAATTTGGTGGCTTTTGCAGTGCCCGCCCCACTGTAGATTTGATCTAGGACACTCCCCCAGTCCCATCTCTTTACAGCATTCTATCTAAAAAACCCTTTCTGCACTTGCTTTTAGTCCTTTTTAATTTAATTACATTTTTTCATACTGTGTGTGGACTAATATTGCTACATACTCAAGTGTGCCAGCTTGCACTGCATGTGAATTGTTTTTATAGCATTTACTGTCTGTTTTTTTCTTTGTCTCTGTAAAAAAACAAAAAAAAAAATCTCTTGTTTTCCTGCCTTACTGAACTAGAGTAGTCCAGTTTCAGAGTTGCTGATCCCTGGGCTTTGTTTTTAGTTCCTGTTACTGATCCATTGCCTTATTAGGATTGAGGGAAGTTTCTTTGCTTACCAGTGGGAGTGGGAAGCACTGAGCGGCCTTTTTGTCCGATTTGGTGAAGTTTCAGCCAGAAACTAGTAGTCCATTGGTCGTTTTGGGCCAATTCCTAGCTCCTTTCAGCCCCCTGCTATAAAACACGCTAAACATGCATTTTCCAGCTTGTACCAACTCAGCACAGATCCTTGTGGTGGCCTGCAGAGTGATCCAAGCAGCAGAGAGCTAAAAGAGTGACTTTCTACCAGATATAAGTATTTTTGTGGCTTTCCACTGTTATTAAGCTAGCGACTGCATTTCGCCTGTTTTACTGCTACTTTAAGTGATTTCTGCATTTTACACTGTTTATTGCACTTTAAGTTACTAATTGTTGCAAATTGTTTCTGTAGGCTACACACTAAAGTGTGCTAGCCGATTTACAGCATTTATAGCATTTACTGTCTGTTTTTTCCTTGTCTCTGTAAAAAACAAAAAAAAAAAAAATCTCTTGTTTTCCGCCTTACTGAACTAGAGTAGTCCAGTTTCAGAGTTGCTGATCCCTGGGCTTTGTTTTTAGTTCCTGTTACTGATCCATTGCCTTATTAGGAAGGAGGGAAGTTTCTTTGCTTACCAGTGGGAGTGGGAAGCACTGAGCAGCCTTTCTGTCCGATTTGGTGAAGTTTCAGCCAGAAACTAGTAGTCCATTGGTCGTTTGGGCCAATTCCTAGCTCCTTTCAGCCCCTGCTATAAAACACGCTAAACACGCGTTTTCCAGCTTGTACCAACTCAGCACAGATCCTCGTGGTGGCCTGCAGAGTGATCCAAGCAGCAGAGAGCTAAAAGAGTGACTTTCTACCAGATATAAGTATTTTTGTGGCTTTCCCACTGTTATTAAGCTAGCGACTGCATTTCGCCTGTTTTACTGCTACTTTAAGTGATTTCTGCATTTTACACTGTTTATTGCACTTTAAGTTACTAATTGTTGCAAATTGTTTCTGTAGGCTACACACTAAAGTCGCTAGCCGATTTACAGCATTTATAGCATTTACTGTCTGTTTTTTCCTTGTCTCTGTAATAAAACAAAAAATCTCTTGTTTTCCGCCTTACTGAACTAGAGTAGTCCAGTTTCAGAGTTGCTGATCCCTGGGCTTTGTTTTTAGTTCCTGTTACTGATCCATTGCCTTATTAGGGAGGAGGGAAGTTTCTTTGCTTACCAGTGGGAGTGGGAAGCACTGAGCAGCCTTTCTGTCCGATTTGGTGAAGTTTCAGCCAGAAACTAGTAGTCCATTGGTCGTTTTGGGCCAATTCCTAGCTCCTTTCAACCCCCTGCTATAAAACACGCTAAACACGCGTTTTCCAGCTTGTACCAACTCAGCACAGATCCTCGTGGTGGCCTGCAGAGTGATCCAAGCAGCAGAGAGCTAAAAGAGTGACTTTCTACCAGATATAAGTATTTTTGTGGCTTTCCCACTGTTATTAAGCTAGCGACTGCATTTTGCCTGTTTTACTGCTACTTTAAGTGATTTCTGCATTTTACACTGTTTATTGCACTTTAAGTTACTAATTGTTGCAAATTGTTTCTGTAGGCTACACACTAAAGTGCGCTATCCGATTTACAGCATTTATAGCATTTACTGTCTGTTTTTTTCCTTGTCTCTGTAATAAAACAAAAAAATCTCTTGTTTTCCCGCCTTACTGAACTAGAGTAGTCCAGTTTCAGAGTTGCTGATCCCTGGGCTTTGTTTTTAGTTCCTGTTACTGATCCATTGCCTTATTAGGAAGGAGGGAAGTTTCTTTGCTTACCAGTGGGAGTGGGAAGCACTGAGCAGCCTTTCTGTCCGATTTGGTGAAGTTTCAGCCAGAAACTAGTAGTCCATTGGTCATTTTGGGCCAATTCCTAGCTCCTTTCAGCCCCCTGCTATAAAACACGCTAAACACGCGTTTTCCAGCTTGTACCAACTCAGCACAGATCCTCGTGGTGGCCTGCAGAGTGATCCAAGCAGCAGAGAGCTAAAAGAGTGACTTTCTACCAGATATAAGTATTTTTGTGGCTTTCCCACTGTTATTAAGCTAGCGACTGCATTTTGCCTGTTTTACTGCTACTTTAAGTGATTTCTGCATTTTACACTGTTTATTGCACTTTAAGTTACTAATTGTTGCAAATTGTTTCTGTAGGCTACACACTAAAGTGCTAGCCGATTTACAGCATTTATAGCATTTACTGTCTGTTTTTTTCCTTGTCTCTGTAATAAAACAAAAAAAAATCTCTTGTTTTCCCGCCTTACTGAACTAGAGTAGTCCAGTTTCAGAGTTGCTGATCCCTGGGCTTTGTTTTTAGTTCCTGTTACTGATCCATTGCCTTATTAGGAAGGAGGGAAGTTTCTTTGCTTACCAGTGGGAGTGGGAAGCACTGAGCGGCCTTTTTGTCCGATTTGGTGAAGTTTCAGCCAGAAACTAGTAGTCCATTGGTCATTTTGGGCCAATTCCTAGCTCCCTTCAGCCCCCTGCTATAAAACACGCTAAACGCACATAAGCGTGATTTAGCGCGGAGTTACCACTGTTGCACACAAGAGCAGCGGCGATTAAACAAGGTTAAATTATTTGGGCAATCTAAATTCCACTCTTCCAGTTTTCCCTTAGAACTACCTTCCTCGAGCTGTACTGCTGATCTAACCAGCATATCCTATAACTGAAAAGTTCATCTCTACTTGATTCCCAAGTAGACTATTCTCTATCTGTAAAGCCTAGCACTTACTCCTACAGTACTTGCACCTTGATAAAGCACTCTTATTATAGATAGTACCCCACCAGCCTAAAACCCACTTCCCCCGGAGTCCTTTGAAAGTCTCTTTATCTACTACTTCTACTATGTCGAGGGATCAGTTGCTAGTGTCCTCTCCAGCTCAACTGGTGAACCTGGGAATATTGAGGCAATGTTACAATTGCCTCATGTCCACAGACAATCCTCTTCTTCTCCCACAAAACACAAATACATGCGAGAGATGCAACTATACGGCCAAACTGGAGGCTGAACTCTCTCAACATAGGACTGGCAAGACCAGACAGGAGGAGAAGGTAACCACACACAATACATACCCAGTCACACATGGTACCATCACAACTTCAAATCATACACATACTCACACAAAGACATACTCGGAGGCTCTGATCAAAAATTTACCAAAACAGCAGAGGCCACCAAAGCAGACACCCAAACAACTACCACCTCACGACCCAACACATGCAACACATAGACCACACAGTCAGAGTGTCAAACAGTCACAGCCCTTAAGGCCAAACAAAATGCCAGACACACTTGTCATTGGTGATTCCATAGTCAGACACACTGGCGTCCCGCTCACCAGACTGAGTAAAGAGAAGGTCACAGTAAGCTGCCTGTCGGGCGCTAGAATCCGCCACATAACGCAAGCACTCAGGTCTCTCAACAGCAGGTACAAGTATGACTCAGTCATTGTCCACGCTGGTGTCAACGACCTGAGACGTACCTCCTTGGACTACATGAAAAGGGACATCGAGGAGCTCTCTGATTATGTAGCCCAGGCATGTATGACCCTGACCTTGAGCAGTATCCTACCTTCACCTAGAATGATGCCACAATACAGTGATAAGATGATCAGCTTTAATAATTGGCTTAAATGCTGGTGTCATTCAAAGGGGATCCAATGTCTGTCTGCCTGGGATGACATGCTGGACAAGCCACGCTGCTTCGCAAGGGACGGCTTGCACCTGTCACCCCTGGGCTTCCGGATATTGGCAAAGGCTCTTGCCACCCCATAGTGCCTTTTTAGGCAAGGCTCAAATTCTAAACCTACCACCCTAGAACACCAAAAGGAAAAAAACTAAGGGTAATGCTGCTCAATGCCAGAAGTCTCAATCTCAAGATGCACGCACTCGAGGCCCTTCTCAATATGGAGAACATCGATGTCTGTGCTGTGACAGAAACCTGGTTCAAGGCTCCTGAGAGCACCCCAGCACTAACAGGTTTCACCTCATATCATGCGTTCCGCCCCAAAATCCGGACAACACCAAGAAAGGAGGGGGGGGTGTCCATATTCATAAAGGACACCCACACCTCAAGGTTGGTGGCAACGCACGATGCATTGGAGACCATCCAGGTGCAATTAACCATAGGCAAGACTGCTCTGCAATTTGTAGCATGTTACAGGCCACCCTCTCAAACTCAAGAACCTCACATGGCCTTCCTGAAAACATTGGAGGGATAAATGTATCTCCAAACACCATCATACTAGGTGACTTCAACTACCCTAATATAGACTGGGAACACTACTCAAGCCCGAACACTCTAACCCAAAGATTCCTGGAGTTCATAAACTCAAATGCCATGGAACAACTAGTCACCATCCCCACAAGAGGAGAAAACATACTTGATCTCATCATCACGAACATGGGATCAAAATGTTCAACACCGGAAGTATACCCTCACTGGTGAGATCAGATCATAAACTAATCTCGCTGGAGGTCCTCATCCCGCCCCACCTGAAACAAAAAGACCACAGTGAAAAACTTCTCAAAAGCCGATTTCACACTTCTAAAAACTAGTGTGGTCTCCTTTAAGGCCCCTGAACCAGTGGTAAACATTACTCAAACCACTGAATCACTTACAAATGCCTTCTACCAGCACCTACAGGACTGCATGGATCAGGCAATCCCAAACAAAACTAAGACTCTCTGTACCAAAGGCAAGCGTCCAGTCTGGTGGACCCCAGCCATAAACAAGCTCTACAACAAAAGGAGGAAGCTACTACAAGATAGAGCAAAATCCTTGAAAGGTAAGACACCTTTGATCATTATAAGTAAAAAACTAAGAGCTCTCATAAAATCATCCAAGGCAAATTTTGAGAGAAAAATCGCCAAGGACTCTAAAGAGAATCATAAGGCCTTCTTTAGCTATGTTAGAAACCTAGGAGGAAACTCCCAGATATGCTCAGAATTAGTTCAAAATGATGTGAAAATTACTGAACCTACACACATTGCCAACATACTGGCTGACAGGTTCAGTGCAAACTCCCCTCCCCAAAAGGAGAGATATCTATTCCAGAGGATTGTAGCCCCCAAACATCTCCAACGCCCAGGTGAGAACTGCCCTCACTAAGGCAAAACACACAGCATCCATGGGACCGGATGGTGTCCCCGGATGTGTGCTTCACGAACTCAACGAGGAATTAAACCCACAGTTAGGACAGCTGTTTAATCTTAGCCTCACCTCAGGATACGTACCCAAGGAGTGGCGACGGTGACTGTGGTCCCACTTCATAAGGGCGGTGCCTCCACAGACCCTGAAATTACCGCCCATTAGCTTGACAAGCCTTATCTGCAAAGCCATGGAGAGGATCATAATGGAACTCATAAATAAAGACATAGGGAACTTGCAGACTTTGGATCCAACCCAGTTTGGCTTTGTCAAAGGCAGATCCTGCCTCTTAAACTTGGTTGACTTTTCGAGACAGTCACCAAGGCCATTGATGAGGGAAAGGCAGTCCATACAGCCTACCTCGACCTGGCAAAGGCCTTGACACAATACCCCACTCAGGTATCATCGAAAAACTCATCAGCTTGAATGTAAACCCATACATCACAAGATGGGTTGCAAACTGGCTAAGTGACAGAACCCACAGGGTCAGAGTTGCTGGAGCCATGTCAGACTCAAAGCCTGTCACAAGTGGTGTCCCACAGGGATCAGTCCTGGGTCCACTCTTGTTCGGCATCTACTTTTCTGAAGTACAAGCAAACACAGGAGGGTTATGGCTGACAAAGTTTGCAGATGACTGCAAACTGAGAGACATAGTCGAAAACACATGTGACACAGATATCCTCCAGAAGGGCCTCACAGAAACGGATAACTGGTGCCAGAGCCATGGCCTGAAGTTAAACGCCAAAAATGCATAGTCATACCCTTCGGGAAAAACAAGGTTACCCCTAGCTACCATATAGGTGGCAATCCACTGAGCACAGAAAAAGTCATCAGGGATCTGGGGACCCAGGTTGACAGTAGCCTTCGTTTGACACTCATGTTGCTAAAGTAGTTAGGAAAACCTTCTATATCGCCCACCTGATCATGAAGGGATTCACATCTAGATCAAGGGAGGTTATCGTCCCCTGTACTCATCACTCATTAGACCTATGATTGAGTACAATGCCCTGTTCGGAATGTATCTGACCAGACACCTGCTGCAGCTTGAAAGGCCCCAAAAGTTCCTCACCAAAAGGATAAAGGGTCTCAAAAATATGTCTTATGCTGCCCGACTGAAAGAACTCCAGCTCTATTCAGTCTCATACCGCTTGCTCAGAGGTGACCTGTGCCTGACATATAAGGCCATGTCAAACCCAGATTTGATGAATATGCTTCACCTCAAAAAATCTAGATCCCTCAGAACCACAAGGGCGGGAGACTTAAACCTTGACACGGTTATAAATGGAACATGCTGGAGGGACAGATTCATCACCCAGAGACTCCCTATGCTGTGGAACAAAATCCCGGTACATGTGAGGCAGAGCACCTCTCTGGCCTTGTTCAAGAGGAATCTTGACCAATGGATGGGAGATTGCAGATATACCCCAGGGATTACTTCAGTGTCACTGCTTGACAGAGGCACAGCAAAATGATAGGCATAGTTTTTATTCAAACTAAAGGGGTGGCGAAAGCCACATAACTATGGGCTAGGCTTATGAATGCCCTTGGGCAGATAGCCTAGTATGAACCTATGAACCTATGAACCTAAGTTAAGGACCAAATTTTAAAAGTACAGCTTATTTTAAAATACTCAAAGATCAAGTGGAAATGCATTTTTGTTATCATTTCTTTTTTGCAGTAACTATTGTGTCATCATATAAAGTGTTGTTTCCAGTTCTGAAATATATAGATTTTATTTTATTATTTTGTTGTATCTTTATTTGTTAAGTTTAATACAACTGTGTTTGTAATTCCCATTTGCTGAGCAGTTACCATGTAGTTTCTGATTCTGAGGCATGTGGTCCTGCATGTTAATTATGCAACAAAGAGAATTAAAAATTTGTTGTGGTGAGGCATGTTTTCTATAATTTACAGAAGATATCAATCCTAAAGTTACTCAAACTGCAACACAATCAGTCAGTCAGTAAATCAGTCGAGCAATCAGACAAGAAATCATCAACTAACTATATACATCTATAGTCAAAGGAAAATCAACACAAAGAAATGGAACCGGATATGACTCCTAGCAAAATATAAAATGCTTGACATGTGGTGCCACAACATAGCTGTAACACTGTACTAAATGGTTGTACACCATAGGATGATTACTCTTAGGATGAAAAATGAGGAGAATAGAGATCACTGCACAGATGGCCTACAGTAAAGTATGTATGTGCATGTCACATACCAACTAGATTACTGCTGGAATAAAACATGTTCATTGCATTAAATAAGCATTTTGATAAGTTAGAAGACAAGGGTGTAGCCAGGCATACTCCTTGTACTCTAAGGAGTACAATTTTTTTCTGAACCTGGTAGAAACACTGGGGCTTTATCAAGTCGTGTGATGTATATAACCATCTAGATTAATGTTTTTAAAAAACATGTATATATAGCTTACTTACAGAGAGGATTGCAAAACTAAAAACAATATTTCTAATAGTTTTGAATGAGCAGCTGAAAATGTTACACACATTACGTTTAGGGTGGGGTGGGCTGAGGCAACAGCTGAAGTGATATGACCAATTTTGAATAGCAGGTAGGTGGGGTAGAAGTAAGCATATGAGAGTACAAAATGGAATTCACTGGCTATCCCCCTGGTAGAAGCTTCAAATGTACCTAGGACTAAGTACTGCAGGTAGTACCTAGTGGGAAACCAGACTGCTTGCAGTATTGAGCTCCATATACAGGTGGAGCTGTCATGCAGGCTTTGGGAAGAGGCTGTGACCACTCACTGCACTGCAAAGTTCAGTGTATTGTGAATCATCCCTCAAACTCATGTGCGGATAACTTGCAGTGCTGTTTTCAAAAACTGATCTAAAACCCTGGTGGACTTCAGCCCTGCAAGCCCATCCTTCATCTTGCTTGGGGAGAATGCAAGTATGACAGTCATGCCACCCTAAGGAACTCCTGTGCTAATAGCCTCATGCCCATGCAGCTTCCCCTGTATGTCAGACACGGCTCCCTGCCAGCTATAACAGGTTTGAAATACAGGTTGAGATGCTGCACCAGAGAACATCAGTAGAACTCTTGCCAAATCCTCGGATAACTTTGGGCTATGCTTAGAATTGGTAATTAGATTCAATAACACAGAAACTTGTAGAATCTAAGCCTCTGTTCCCTCCACGGTGAGACTCCCTGAGGTATTGAATTGCACACTGTTTTTCCCCCTTATGACCTCACCAAAAGATCCCAGCAGATAACATAGTGTCAAGAAGTGATTGGATGGCACCAGTGCTCAGCATACAGTACATACAAACACTTTTTTAAATGTAATTCGTATATATCCAGTTATGTAGCTGAAATAAAAACTACATATTTTAGAACCAGTAAGCCCATTTTACATGGTGACAGTATAATTACAGTAAACACAAATGGTAAAAAAACTAGGTACTTGATTTTTAAGATGAGTGCATTTTTGTCTGAACAGAACCATTATTACCAAATGTGGTATAACTTGACTTTAAATACGTTATTTGCACATTCCAGATATACTATCCAGGGTGCCTGATACTAACTAAAGCTCAGATGAGCTACAAAAGCTTTACCCTGGGCACATGAAATACCTTTAATAGACTTCAGCTGTGTGGGAGGGAGGGGGACAATGTATTGCATGTCATGATGATGATGATTTAAAGTGTTATTGTTAATTGCCTGCTGCACACTGGGCATAGCTGCAGGACTGTACATTTTCAAGGAAATGCTATGAAGTATTATATCTAAGCAATGATGTACTTATTGCTTTTACTACATGCTTATTACATATCAGAAGACTTTCATTGGGGGGGATAGCATGCCAACTTTTTGAAGTGGTTTTAAAAGACATAAATATTAATACTATGCTTTTAGCCATAGTGCTTTGCATAATGTTTATATATACATTTGTACACACAGTATGAAAATAAAATAGCATATACATTTTTTTTACGTAAAACAATATCTGACAATATGTGTTTAACAATAGTTATAACATTTTGTAGTGTTTCACTGCTTAGTAAGAATTCAAGAGTGAGTGATAAATCCAAAAATATTGATTGAAATATGCCTAAAATCAAGAACAAATTTGAGAATTACTCTAATTTTCTCTAATTTACTCAAAAAGTTCACAAAACAGGAAGTTTTGTTTCAATATACATTCCTGATTAACAATAAGTATGAAACTTTAAGGTCTGGCATTACTGATGAAGTCTAATCCTCAGTGATTTACTCAAATTTGTTTTATGAGAGAAAGGGCAAATATATGAGGCAAAATTGGGTACGTGCAAACAAATCAGAGGCATTTAAGAGCTGTGTAATAAGGTTAGGAAAGGCAAAAGACATAATATACTATTAGTAACTAATTCACTTTGCTTTCCTAGTATTCAAACCAGATTGATTTGCTTTTTCTTTTCAACTATAGAGCAGGTATCTTAGGTAAATTAGAACTGTATACATTTATACAAAATAGATGTCAGTTACCTAGCCTGATGGAATAGTGAAAAGGGGGTCCTGAAGTAGTGCCTAGAATGACCAGAATTCTCAGTTACTGGAGGTGGGACAGAGGGTAGTACAACAGAATAAAGTTAGTGTGGACATGGTTAGCTCACCATTCCCAGCAGTAGTGATTGGGGAATTGTCTCACAGCTGCACACCCTGGTGGACACCACTTGCAAGTCCACACTGACAATGGTGCTGAAGTCACCACCCATATTGCAGGTAACCTGTAATGGGTCTACTTCAAAATACTGAATTACCATAACGTTGAACCACAAAACAGTGAGACCATAACATTGAAAATTCAGAACACTGAAAAGTTAGAACATTAAAATTACATAACGATGAAAATTTAAATTGAGTCTTAATTAACCAAAAGTGTTACATGGTTATGGTTTAAAGTGTTAATGTTGTGGTATTACTTAAGGAAGTTGTAGTATGTAATAAACAAACATGGCAGATGGTATGTTTTGCGGTTTAAGAGATGTTCTCAGGTTGTATAGTAAACGTTTATTAGATAACAGTTAAGCATTGTTGTGTCTGAGTGATGGATTTATTATTTTGAAAGAAGTTATGCTAGTGTTGTGGAAAGTAATGGGATAAGTGCAAATAAGGAAAATAGAAGAGATTGCAATACATGGGAAATTTACCTTGTCTCCACTGAAGTGTGATCTTAGAGTTGGTATATTTAATTTGCAGGGGGTGTGAGGGGCATAAGGGGGCTTGCCACCCTGCAGAAATGTTGAAGAAAGCATGTCTGTCGGTTCAGTTACAGTTGAGGTGGAGGGGGTATTACTAAGTTGTACACTGTAACATTCGATGTTATGGGATGCGATGATTTAATTTTGCAGTGTTATGTTGTTTTATCGTTCGAAGTTTTCAGTGTTATGTGTTTTCGACATTATGATGTCAATGTTTTGTGGTTCAATGTTATAGCAATTCAATGTTTTGAAATAGACCCCCTGTAATATACATACTGTACGACTGCATGAAGCGAGAGCAGGGCAGGCTGTCAATTCTTCTTTCATCATTGATGTAACAGCCTAAATGGCTTCCCAGTCCCCTTGGTCTCATCCCTTCCACCAAGATGTGAAGCTAAGTTCCCTGTCTTACTGGAAAACTTTTTCTCTCTTGGTTTTGTGGAGGCACCACAGGTGATAAAGGGACAAAAAATAACTGGTAAGTGTACTAGGGGGCTGATGATACAAGGTCAAGGAAGATATGCCAAAAACACCTACAGATTTCAAAAACAGCATGGACGGTATACAACCTTTACTTCTAATGTTTTAACACATTGAAAGACTGTAAGATCAGTCTACTAAACCCTACCACATCAAGATGCACGAGGAATGGAGGAGATAAGTATAAGTTATTCTAAAAAGATATATATATATATATATATATATATATATATATATATATATATATATATATATATATATATATATATATATATATAAAATTCATATGATCAATACAATATGGTGGAAGATTTGAAATGCTGAAAAAGAAAAAAACACCAAGCACTGTGTTTTGGCAGGATAGAAGACCCCTGCAACCCACACCACCTGCCAACCAATTATACATATCAACTTCAAGATTACATTACAGTGAGGTAAAAGGTAGATTTCCTAATCTGCACTGTACCACACACTCAATATTCAGTAATGTTCTATATCACCTGAGAAATCTTTCTGCTCTCTCTCTCTTTTCCTTCTAGTCCCAACAATTACATTATTTCTTGTAAAATGTTATTTGCTACTACTGTGATGCAGGATAAAAACTTCTATTGTTGCCACTGAATTACAAATTCAGCAGTCTTCCTGAACTACCCAATATTCAAAGCTTCAGACCGTATGACTATATGGTGTCAGTCTTATGATGTTCAACGTTCTAAAACATCATCGTATGAATTAGACCTACATACACACACACACACACACACACACATATATATATGTATATATATATATATATATATATATATATATATATATATATATATATATATATATATATATATATATATATAAGTCTAGCAGGAAACATCAAATACACCCAATGTCAACATGCAAAATATTGATGTAAAATGTTGAAATTTCTGAGGTTGACATGCAGCTATGCAGGCAATGAGAAACATTATTGGTACATGCACATTTTAAAGACAAAAAAAAAAACATTGTTTCTGCAAGGGGGCAAGCCCACCTGCACCCCACATGGACCCCTGTCTAATTAAATATAGTATCTGCAAGATCACAAAAATACAGGGTAATCATATATTCCCCAGTGCCAGGAATTGTGTAATCTCAGACACTTGTCCACTAGCTGCTTAGTCAATAATAAATGGTCAACTAAACAGCTGCTGACCAAACACCACATACTTGATCTTTAGAAGGGCACGCACACACACACACACACACACACACACACACACACACACACACACACACACACACACACACACACACACACACACACACACACACACGAGAGAGAGAGGTATATACACATATATACTCTCTCTCTCTCTTTGTCTATATACAAATATATATACACGTGTGTGTGTGTGTGTGCATGTGTGTGTGTGTGTGTGTGTGTGTGTGTGTGTGTGTGTGTGTGTGTGTGTGTGTGTGTGTGTGTGTATACTAACAGCCTTTTGAACTCACAAATACCACTTGATTTGATGTAATTCAGTGTGCTACTGTTAAGCTACATTCCCTGCTATGGCATTATTTAAATCGTCTGCAGTAATTATAATTTGTACACTAAAACTAATTTGGTCATTGAGTCCTTAAACTTTTCATTTGCACAGCTACCCAAGTTAGCAGAAAATGGGCCTTGTTTGAATGTCCACCCCACCTGGGTACCAATGAAAATAAATAACATAAAGACAGATGGAAAGGATGACGATGGACTCCTGGGTACAGTAAATTATAACAGAAAGCTGTGGTCAGAACCAAAAAATATATAAATAAAATGAAGTGAAGCAGGTAAGCATCATAATGTCCTTTTTTCTCCACAAAGAATAAATCCTGATTGTGTACACTTTACAAATAACAAAGTGAAAAAGACTAGCTAAACTAGTGATCTGGTCAAAAATAGTTTGTTAATCTACCTGTCATATGCTGTACAACAGTATATTTCACGTGCTCTTTAGAATCTGGATTCATAACACAGACTCTATATCCAAGAGCAAGGACTCAAATATGATTTGACATGAGAGTCATTCACTAAAATGCCAGAAAGCACCCAACAGTTTTCCACTACATCTGTGACTACCTGATCAAAATGATATAAATAAACACATAAAATGTTCTTTGAAGCTTCTCTTGTTATGTTGATGGTAATTAAAAGTACAGATCAGAAACGAAGAAGAAGAAACATGTTTGCACCTGGAATTTTCAAATCAAAGACAAATGGTAGAGCTTGGAATGTTAGTATGAGTTTTGGACAACAGCCAACTCTTAGATAAAGCCTGAAGCTAAGAGGATGACAATAATTTGATCGTAAAAACTGAAGCAGTCAGTCAGTTATGTTTATCTGCCACAGAAGCCAGAAAACAATATGCGACACACAAGTTGTTAGCCAAGTACTCTGTCACTGATTTCTCACTGTTCTTTCTTGCTATTAATTCTGTTGTGTAAAATCAAAACAATGACAAATGCTAGTGTACACTGAGATTTTATAATCTTACAAGTGTACACTGAGATTTTAAAATCTTACAGAACATGATGTCTGTGCTACGTTCATAACATTTTAAAGAGATCTGTTTGCTAAGATTTCATCTTACTTCATAGTTTAGAGAAACATCATAGGAACTTAAATTTCTCCCAAGTTGCCAAACATAGAAGAAGAGACAGCACTATTTTATCTTTTCATCTTACAAGGTGCATCCTTGGGAGAGGAGTGCTGGCTTCTCTACCCCCTTCCCCCAAAGAAGAAAAAATACTATTCATCTTACAAAATACATCATTGGTAGAGCAGTGATACCCCCCAAAATAGAAATAAAAATAAAAACAATACTGTACAGAAATAAAGCTATTTGCAAGAATGAGTGTCCATATGTGCATATATAGATCTGACAGCACACGCCCTCTGCCAGTACCTGCAGTTTGTGTGAGGTCTCTTGACCTCCTGATGACCGTCACTCACTGACAAGCGATATGACTCTTTTATGCATTAAAGCTGTGTCCTGTCCTATAATTATTGTGTTGTAGGTAACCCTTCATTTCTTTACGATTAAAAGGGAACTTGGACAAGTAGCACTGCTGTAGCTCATTTTTGCCTACAGGATGTGAACTAAACATGCATACATAGCAGTTTTAATAAGACTTGATTGCATTGTAGGTTGTCGGCTAGCTGTGCAGCATTGTTCCTAGACATCATTTAGTAAGTAAATTATGCAGCAAAATGTGAGTAAAAATAATCTGAAGCAAAACACATTCTGTGCATATATTCCATGTTATTTTGTGAACCTGATGGTACATAAGCTTAATTTTTGAATTGTTTGAGTAGAATACTTCTCTGCTGCTTCCAAACATGTGACAATAAGATATATAACAATCTGTACAGCACACCGTGCATCTTTCAATGGTACTGTTATAATCATCTGATGTACTTTGATGGCAATCAGTTCAAAGGTGATGAGGTCCTGCTTCACAGTCAGAAGGGGATATTTCACATAGCTGGAGCCTGTTGTTTTCCCATACAGTAGGATTAATACTGCAACATTAACCCCACTTGTGAGCAGTACACAAAACAGTAAATAACATGCTAACGTCTGTCAGCTATGCAATCAGGAGAACATTTAGCTTCCTGTTTGTTATTGTACTTCATGTTTACTGTATTTAAATACATTTTCTTCTAGAAATATGGTTCAAAATTATTCTGTGATGTGTTTTATGTGTAGCTATGAAAATGGTCAATGGAAAGATACTTCAGTGAAACTGGAGCAGAATATGAGGTGTGGAAAAAATATTGAAACAGGCAATTGTAGTGGTGCTCTAGTAACCTGCAATTGTGTGTGTGTGTGTGTGTGTGTGTGTGTGTGTGTGTGTGTGTGTGTGTGTGTGTGTGTGTGTGTGTGTGTGTGTGTGTGTGTGTGTGTGCACAACCAGCTAAACTCTGAAATATAAAACAGTAAAATCAATATGCTTATTAATGTAGTCACACTGAGTTCTGACTATAGCAGATTAACAAGCTGCTAGTAATATTCTTCTTATATGCAGGAGAAAATGCAAATACGGATATATAAACTGAAGGCACATAAGACAAAATTCCATGTCAGCAGCTCACCTTAGACAGCGTTTTAAACAAACTAGCAGTCTATTAGAAGGTTACCTCAACTGAACATAGCAGTCAATTAAATCTTTAATCCTCTCTTTTAACATAAATAAATGGGGTGCTTTTCTCAGACATCCCTGTAAATGACTCCAGAGACACATACTACACCTTAAGGCAGGTCATTTAGGGTTAAGAAAGCTGAATGTAACACACATACGATGAGCAAGCAGGGAGAGGATAACCTTGGGTCCTAAGGCAGAATTAATACACACTGAATCGACAGCAGTAACTTCCTAGTCTGAAGTGAAGAAGCTTTCCTCTGCCAAGATACAAACATACAAAGCACTCAAAGTCTGCCAATAAAACACATAGCAGACGGCTCTCATCTTCCAGTGTACTTACTGTTCAGGTTGTTGCAGAGATGATTTGTATCAGCAGTAATGTAATCCTAAGTGAATGAAAAAGAGCTAGTAATTTATCCAGTTGTAAGCATTCATATCCATATCAGAATCGCTGTAGGCAATTTCAGAAAGGAAGTGCAGTATAGTGCAGCTAAAATAAGCTCTCACTGCAGCGAAAAGTTTTTTTTTTCCTTCTCTTGACTGCTCAGACCATCTGTAGGTTTAAATTCCCCTGAGATTCAGTGCTACCTTAAGAACAGCACAACAGCAGCATGCAGTTGAGAGATCACAGCTAGTAAACCATAGCAGAAACAGCCAAATAAGTTTTGTACATTACAGAATGAGTGAATGGAAGTGAACTACAGACTAGAACTGTAGAACAGGTCCAGCCTTCAGAGTTTGCCTCGGGTTTCAGATTACACAGCCAGCTGGCAGCTCAAAGCTCACTGTCAGACACTACTACATAGCCAGGGCAACCCCTTCACACTGCAGCCTGGAGCCTAGATATCCCTGGAACTCTGGCATGACAGAGAGCCACCAGCTGCAACAAAGTTCGCAGAGATACATCACCAGCTACTTAACCCTTTAACTGCTGGAGCTGCTATGCCATTTACCAGCCGGGATAAAAATAAATGCTGCTACTATTTTAGTGTAAAAATGTCATATCTGTTTTTGCAAATAAATGTATTTGTGATGACTTTGACTTAGACTCAAAGGAAGCATAAAACAGAAAGAAAAGATTCACTTTGAAAAAGGGTTCATTTGCAGGTAGCATGAAGCCCACAGGTGGTAAACTATAATGTTCTTCTATGTTGCTTGCCTCCTGAAAACAATTTTATGTTAAGAAGCTTCCAGGCAAACGTCAGGAGGCATCAGTGGTCATCAGATTGTCCCACTGGCAATATGTTAGTGTGTGACTGTATTTATAGTCCAGGGGTGTGAAATTCATAGACTGGCCAGTTTACAGTACAGAAATGCTGAATGTGCCACCTCCTATGAGAATGATATATATTGCACTAGTAATTACCATGAAGACACATGAAGTATCATCAGTGTAAACTTCACAGGATTCTTTTTACTTATATCATTGTTGCTGGCCCCATCTATAAACAGCCATTAAACCATGTTGCAATCGGGCTCATTAATTTATTTGCATCCCTGATACTGGAGCTTATCAGGAAGGAGAGCTGACAGAGAGTAGCACTAGTCATTATCTCACAGGAGCTTAAAAGACATTTCATACTCATAAATTTCTTTCCCTGTGGGCCAGTAGGCAACATGCAGTGCCTAGCTATGCCAAAGTGCTGCTGATAAGTTCTTCTGCACATCCATAGTGTTCAGCTGAAGTATAGGCATGCTTAGTCCAGGCTTATCACACCCATAATGCTAAGCTGGAGTACTGGTACTCTTAAGCCTGTTAATCACACCTACAATGATCAGCTGGAGTACTGGTACTCTTAGGCCAGGCTTATTACACCCACAATGCTCAGCTGGAGTACAGATATTCTTAGGTCAGGTTTATCACACCCACAATACTCAGCTGAAGTACAAGTACTCTTAGGTCAGGCTTGTTGCAACCACAATGCGCAGCTGAAGTACAGGTACTCTTTAGGCCAACCTTATCGCACACACACACACACACACACACACACACACACACACACACACACACACACACACACACACACACACACACACACACACACACACACACACACACACACACACACACAATGCTCAGCTGCAGTACAGAGACTCTTAGGCTAGGCTTATGCTCCTACTTATTAAGTAATGAGCTGTATTACTGGGTCTTCCCCAAATGGTGCTGTTGTAGCACAACTTAAAGTCGACCTTTGTCACTTACTCCAGTCCCACTCCAGCTAGTTCTTCCAGTAGATGGGCCACTAATGAAACTGTGGTAACTTTTTAGAATATTCAAGGCACCACTTTGTAGGCTATGGAGCCACCCCACTGCACCAGATTACTGGATCTGTACACATTGTCAGGTAACTAAAACAACAGTACACCATACATAGTTGTTGGTTATTCAGTGTTTATTCACAACTAAACTATAGGAGAAAAGCCACCAGGACCACATTCATACACTAGAAAGCTGCGAGTACAATTGTAACTCACATCTAGGCAGAGTACATTACTATTAAACCATGATGCTTATATTTATAAATTACATATTTTTATTTATTTGTTTCATAGATTCATAGGCTCTTACTAGGCATACAGCCAAAGAGACAGTGAAGAAGCTTAGCCACATAACCCAGTACTGGTGAAAAAGCTTGTAGTACTCCCTATTCATAGGTTCATAGGTTCATAGGTTCATAGGTTGGTACTAGGCTATCGGCCCAAGGGCCTACATAAACCTAGTCAGCAAGCTTCCATAGTTTATGCCACCCAAGAAATTTATTTTCCTGTGCCACTGTCCTCATAGGTATTGTTGTCCTCCCATTGTTTTGAAATTTTCCCATGGTGTAAATATGGTGAAAGATATAGTTACCAGGAACTGGCATATTTTACAGACTGACAGCAGATGTTCCAATATATTAGCAGATGGCCCTAGATTTGTATATAAGAACCACAGTAATTTAAGGCAACAGGTATGTTTTCCTAGACATGTTATGTCTGGATCCCAAGTTTTGATGGGTACATCTAAATCCCATAAATGCAATTTTTGTCAGTTTATAGAGGAGTCTAGGTTCTTTAGGCACCCTATCATGGGCTACTTGTGGAATATGAGGGCATCTGCTGATTGCTCCACCAGGAAAGTGGTTTATTTAGCACATTGTCAGTGCTGTTATAAATTCTATGTTGTTAAGACAAACAGGAGCTTAAAAAAAAAAAAATTAGGGACCAATGTATATTGCATGAAGAAGCAGTATAATTTTAGTGCCTTAGTGAAACATGTTTTGTCTGCTGGCCCTGAACATAACTTTGTCTTCCAGGTATTATGTGTGATCAGCCTAGGTCTGCGAGGTGGTGATATAGTGACTTGTACTGAGGTGGTTGAGATGGAGTGGATCTTGAGGTTGGGGCACACCTAGCTATGGGGTTGAATGATCATATCCCCATTAAGCCTGTATTAAGGAATAAATGGCTGTAGCGCGTTTATTGTTTGTATATTTATGAATATTCATGTTTTATTTATTTGTGTTAATGTTTTTATTATTATTTTTTTATCAGATTTTATGCCAGTAAATATCTACTTCATATGCGTTTAAGCTGAGAATGTGGCTGCATGAATGTTTGTTTTATTGGCTAATCTGTTTGAGATTATGTCATTTGTATATAAGTTATTCTGTCCCCATTCATGTTTGTCTGAAGAAGCGGTATGGTATTACCGTGAAAGCGCTAACTTTCTTTCTCTGCAATAAAGTTTTTTGGTATGATTACTTGCTGGTTCATCAGGTTTTTGGAGTTAGCTGCATATTGAGCTGTCTTCTGCCTGCTTTGGGGAATTTTACAGTATAACAAGAAGGTAGTGAGGTAGTTGGCTGCCTTCAGGGAGGATAAAGCACAAAGTCCAGATGGGACTACCTTGCAGAATCCTCAGGACTATGAACATTGTATGCTGGCAGATCTCTTAACAGAGCTCTGCAACAGATCACTGGCCAGTGCAGAAGAGCATGATAACTGGAGAACAGTAAGTGGTCTTCCCTTATAGAAGGGGAAGAGCAGGAAAATCCAAGAAACTGCAAAGCAGTAGGAAGAAAAGAAATGGAGAGAATCCTGAAAGTAAGCCTAGCAAGTTTCCTACAAGGTTACAGCCTCCAAGACAGCAGCCAGCATGGGTTCATGACAAAAGGAGCTGAAGTCAAGCTTGATCCAGTTTTAGGATCAAGCTGTAGATGCATGTGACAGAGAAGTACCAATAGATGCATTCAGCCTGCACTTCAGCAATGTCTTTGACATGTTCTCAGACTGAGGACATGCTATATAGTTGACTACTCAATAAGCAAGGGTGGTGGTGAGATTTGTCAGGAATAAGGAAGTGCATTGACAGAGTGCCGCAGGATTCGGTCATGGGTCAGTAATGTTTAGAATGTTTGTGTCAGACATATCTAAGGTAAAAGAGAAAAGGACCAACCTCTCCACTGATGACACAAAGATAATTAGTGCATGGTGGTGGGAGAGAGTCTAAAATAGGAGGTGTAAAAGCCGCACAAGTAGCCAGAAAGGTGATACTTGCAGTTCATTGTGAAAAGATGTACTGCAGTTAGGCCACAGTAACAATATAACTGAATTATGCTCTGAATGGAGCAGAAGTAATAGCAGCTGAATAGGAAACAATCTGGTGGTTTTAATCACAGCTAAAATGGACCAACAAGAGTAGAGTAAATGGAGAATGGAAATAATGCATACAATTTTGGAGGACATCATGGAACAGACTGCAGAAGCAAATAGGTAATAATTTCATTCTACATGATCTTGATTAAACCACACCTTGAATGCTGTGAAAAGGTCTGGAGGCTGTTCAAAGAAAGGGGCCTCAGGAAGAAGTCCAAAAGAAAAAAAAAGGTGAGAGGGAGTGGAAAGAATATGACCAGGGAACAAAGGAGCCATAGCTTTTCTTACTAGAGCTCAGAATACACAGATTGAGGAACATGGTGTCAGTGCACAAGCTCCTGACAAGCAGATGTAAAGGACTTATCTTGCCTAGGAACAGCATAAAGGGTAGGAAGGACATAGGCAGCATATTGAAGGTACTAACTACTCCTGTTATCTTCAAAAGTACTTCTTTACAGAGAGGGTGCTGGATACATAGCATGGACTGTTGGAATCTGTGCTGTAGGAGAAGTACTCCACAGAAGCATTCAAAGGGGAATGGGATATATGGAGAGTGAGTAAGGAGGATGGTGGTTAGAGAGAATGTAGCATGCTAAATGCACTTACAGGGCAGACAGGATAGGTTTATTGTCAACATTAGTCGGATTGCAGAAAGAATGTAATGCAGTGTAACCCCCACTGCAGTGTAGTGTAAGGTGATGTAAAGCTCTAAATAGTAACTATCTAGGAGGGGTCACGGCATTCCTGTTACAGGCAGTATGGATAGTGCTAGTGGATGTAATGGATGCCCTCTGGCTCATTGCTGAACATCTCTTGTCCAGAACACAGACAACAAACATACTACCTTACTAGCATTCAGATAAAAGTATCCAGCTATTCTTCTCTGGCATACTACTAAAGCTTAGAGTACCTCCCACTGCCTGTCTGTGGGTGTGATGGACCAATCACCTTGCATTACAGGGACTGCCTTACTGACCCACAGACAGGACCCTTTCAGTTTTTCTACTGCCATAGTACAAGACATATCTCTTGGGAGACTGCTGCTTACTCTGGATCTCTTCAGCTGCTGAAACCAGATAAGAAACCCTTCTGGTTTTTATTTTTTTCCATCTGCCTTTCCTGTCTGTGCTTGAGCAGTGTATTCTGCTGCTTTGACTGTTTTTTATTAGAAATTTTGTATATGCTTGGGTTTTTACTTTGACTAGCATGGTAATGCTTATACTGTTGATTATTACCTGACTGTTGGTTTTGGTGATTTTTAAACCTTAGTGTGTTTTATGGCCATTTGTGAATGTTTTAGTTTCTGTACCAAGGCCATTTTAGTACAGTTAGTCTCATTACCTCATGTTTCCAGAGCTGCAAGTTAATCACTCCTGTTTTTTTCTGTTGATTACATGTTCATTTTGAAGTTTTGATGGGAAAGCTTGCTAATAATTGCAGTTTTTTGGAAGTGTCAGTGTCTAACTAGTCAGTTTGCTCTGAAGACTTACAGGTTCTGAAACCCAAACATGTGTTTTCTTTTTCCCAAATGCTGATTAGATTTAAGAATGTATTCAGCTGGGATCAGTCATCGGCTGCTCCAAAGATCAGCTGAGTATATGATCTTTGGGAAGATGAGGCCCGGACATAGCAACCTTCGCTGCATTGATCCCAGTATTGGAGGATCTCTTTTTAAAAGAGCTTGTAATTCTTCTCTGCTGAATGAGCCTAAAAAAATGTTTAAGAAATTCAGAGTGTACTCAGCTATGTGTTGCCTCCAAGCCCCCTTGGCTACAGATCCTTCTTTGGTGTCTCCGGTGACCCTTGCCAATGAAAAGACCCATGTATTCATCAAACCCAGTCCCTAAAGGTAAACTAGACCAAGTGGCTAGAATCTCATGGAAACAAGGTGATGCAGTCCGATGTGGTAGCTTTCACAGTGTTTAACCACCAGTGTTTTTGTGGAAGTCTGTTGAGGTGTATATATAGTTTAGATGAGTTCACTGCGTTGTTACCTGCTGAGCAGAGCGACTGTTTCCAATCTTTAACAAGTGTCTAAACATACTTTAGAGAGTGTCGGGGGGGGGGGGGTATACCATGCCTAGAAATGCAGTGATGTCAGTGGTGGTAAGGAAGTATTCTTGGTTGCACAGCCAAAACTTTTCTGATGAGTTAAAAATGAGATTATGAATTTTCCGTTTGAATTTGTGCTTGGTACAGCAGCTAATCAGATCTTAAAACACTGGAAAGGGGCATCTAAAACGTTCCATATCCCCAAGTTTTCCTCAGGCAGCAGGATAATTTTCAGTGGCCCAACAAGCAGGAGTCCCAGCTGAACAAAAACCAGTGCACCAAAAGGAATTGGTAGGACAAGAACTCTGCCAAACCTTAAAAGAGGGGTTCCTTTCCCAAAAAAGGATAACCCCCATTCCAACCTGTGACTATGCTGAGGCATGGCTCCTGTCATTCCCAAGTTCTCCTCCTGGTGTCCTGTATCAAAAGTGAGCTGTCATCAGCAAGGTGGCCTGGCTGTCAGTGGTTTCCAAAAATGGGTACTCAGCATCATCTATTAATTAAACTTTCTTATTTTGATGTTGTCTTTAACTGTGAAAAAAACTTTTTTTCACATTTTTGATTTTTAATATGCTGGTTGGATAAATATTTTCTGCTCTTTATCCTTCTAATAGGACTTTTCTGTTGGTAGGTGGATGTCTAGTCAACAAACAGACATCTGAATTATGTTTGGTTGAAACAAAGACTGGTGACACTTAAAATATGCCTTTTTTTTTCTCACATTCCCCTGAAGTGCACCAACGTTATTCTTGATTACATTGTGCAAGGGAATTGAGGGACCTTGCAGATTTCTGTATCCTCTCCTCCATTACCATCACACTTAGAAAACTGGATTTGGATTTTCACATTTGACAGCATTTTTAGGACAAAAGTGACATTTGAACATCTATTTTCAAGTAGACATATCACATCCCAACTCCCTGTACATCGTTCAATAGTGGATGCGAAATATGGAAGTGAGTATCCCTCTCCCAGCTTCATTTTAAATAAAAACGGTGTATTATTGTTCTTAATTTGTTCAGAGGTGAAATGAATGCCTAAGAGATTGTGACTCATAACCAATGCTTCATTTGCCTTTGCTTGTCAGTAAGTTGTGCCTTCTCTTGTTACGCACTACTTTGGCTGGGATACTACTTTTGAACATCTGTAATTTTTTTGTCTGGGTTTCTTGACTTGGAGTGCACTAGAAATGCTGATGCATCAGTAGTAACACATGACAGCACTGGGAATGTCCTACTTACATGCATGCAAACACACTGAATAGTTATATCAAATATTGGGGTCATCTATCCACAGAGCATTTCATGTGGCAGATTTTGGCTTCTCAGGTTTCTGTCAGAATATATTTTTTCTTTGTTAGTTTAATCTGCTATGATGAGTGTTGGAGAATGGCTTTAGCATATGACCTCTTATGCTGAAGTACGTAGGTGTGTGTTAGAAAGGTTAAATTTTGGGTAAAGACAGTGTACTTAAGCAATAACCCATGAATGGGTGTGAGTAATGCTGAATTTACCCATTATTTGGTGTGGTTTGATCATGACGGCAAAGCTCAAGTATTCAAACAAAGCTAGCTGTTGGTAAATCCAGCATTACCCACATTCAGGAGTGGGTTATTGCTGTTATACAATGATATTATTTAAGAAAGGAATTGATTACCTTTCTTAAATAATCTTTGTATAAGGGCACTGTAGTGTTCCTCCATGTTCTTCCTTGTTTACTGATGTACTGCACATGCGTATGGGACTGACATTCCCACACTAGCACAATACATCAGTACAGTGGAGGAGAAGCAATGGAGAAGAGAAAAATCTCAGATTTTTTTTCTTTCTTTCTTTCTTTGACCAAGATTTACAAAGGACAGCCTAAGTACAAGGAAAATCAGGTATGTTTCTGATTATTCATTTTTGCAGAATGTGTCTGATTTTTCTTGCATTTTGTTGTCCTGTAAAGCATAGGCCCATAGAAAACCCTGATCGCTCAGTGGTACTTCAGTGGCTGGACATTTTCTATTGGTATGTGCTCGATTTACAGCAGTTACGCTGGTTGGGCTGTCCAATCAATGTGCACATTTTTGAATGATGATGGCATGCTAGAGTATAATATAATATATAAGGCTGCTAATGTACTGAGAGTTATCAGTATACCATGTCAGTTTGTGTGTTTTGTTTTGCTCATTAATGTTTGATAACTATGAGTTTTTAGACAACCATGTAGGTCACATCAGTAATGCTGGGGGCACTCTGTGATGTATAAACTTTGAACCATGGTTAATTGTAAGTTGTGAACAGTAAAAAAAAATGTATTTTATTTAAAATGGCATTCAGTGAAAGAAGCCATAATTATGCTGTATGCAATTTAGGTAGAAGCTCTTAATTTGCTGCTTAGCAAGGAAATGTTAATGATTGCCCAACTATTTACATTTGTTTTCACTAAGAGACATTGGTTTTATGAGTAGTACTTTTTTTTCCCATGAATAATAAAAACTTAACTCCCAAAGGTGGAGGAACTCAGATTTATTCTATTGATTAACAATGACATAGTCAAAAAAAGTATATAACGACACAGTAGTGTTATTAAAGAACAATATTACATTCCCCCGGATTTACTAATCTTCCATGCAGGACTAGCTTATCTAGCCATGCATATTAATGCATATTAATGAAGGCGTAATGTTACACAGAGCATGTAAGAGTGCAGAGGGCGTATCTGAGAGCAGAGCCCTCAGAATATACACGCCCCTGCAATGAAGAACAGCAGAAGCCCAAAAGAATGAGCGAGACCGCTCATAGATGTCCACATACCCACAGCAACATTCCCCCACGTGTACAACAGCAATAGTAAATACAAATAATATAAACATACTATTCATTTTATGAATCCGATTAAATCTAAACGTAGGTGTGTGGGTTTGCCCATCACTTAGCTACGGTTAATACAGCTTAAATGGCTGAAGTGGATAACAAGGAAGATATATGCAAATGAAGCAGTATAGCAATAGTGTAGTGGGCTGAGCATTCGCCTTATGAGCAGGCATTCCCGGTTCGAGTCCCACTGCAGCACTTTCAAATCCAAATCATGTTATGACCAAATATTTTAGTTGCATAACCTACTAAATAACATATTTGTGAACTGGAGTACTGCATTAAATGCAGATGTGAGGTGTCAGTGTCATAATGTTGCAAAGTCCACGGATAATCACATGTGCCCCATGCAGTATATGTACACAGGAATCAGGGATACAAATGGAAGGCAAAATGTGTAATGAATGATAACTCCATACAGCTTCCAAATCCCCCACTTCCCAAGATCCATTAGACATTACTGTCTAAATCAGTGCAGTGGTAAGCGGAAGTAAGCACTAGTAAGCAAGTGTAAGCACTATTAAGCAGTAGTAAGCAGGAGTAAGCATATGTAAGCACCAGTAAGCGTGTTTAAGCCCATTTGCATAGGGGTAAGCAATGCACACACAGGTTAAGCAATATGGAAGCTAACTCTCTGTAAGCATATTTAACCAAAGGTTAACATTGCTTACCTTCATGCAAACCCGCGCAAACCAGCTTACAAGTGCTTAAAAGTGCCTTAAGCACTCTGTAAACAACAGCCGCTGTTCTGCCCAGCAACAAAATGAACAGCCTTGCAGGCTTGAACCCAAGACCCTATATACTATAGTCACAGTAGTTAACCACCAAGCCATTACAGCAGTACATATGAGTGAGGTATCACCAAAAAAACCCTTACTATAGTAAAATCAAACTGAACATGTGAAAGGAATCAATATACAGTCATATGTTCTATAACCCACTGCATAACATAAATATACGAACTGGAGGACTGAAGTACACCCAGATGTGAGGTGTAAATGTAATAGAGTGTTGAAGTCCCCTACTAAACACAAGGACCCCATACAGTGTACGTACACATGAATCATGGATACCAGACATATATATAAGATGTAATGAATAATAAATCAATGCCAAAAAGCAAATATAATGCACAGTCAATTTTAAGCAACGCTAAGCATTGCACAGGCCAGCTTAGGAGGTGTAAGCAATGTGTAGGCCAGCTAACTCAATGTGCCCAGTGGTATATCCCTTTAAACAATGCCAGCCTTAGATAAGCAGGTTTGCCCATAGCTTAGACTTTTCAAAAGCATCCAATCACAGCAAAGTGCGGGAATTCAGCCCTACTTAAACCCAACAGGCAGGGATACATCTCATAACTGGTTGCAGCTTCCCCTTGCAGGCACCATGGCAGAAAGGGGAGAGGGACTGTGCTTCCGGGCACAGCACTGGGGCATCCACGAGTCCAGAGTCATGGCAGGACTCCTTGTCAAAGACCATGAGCATAGACTGCTGCAGGGCCAGTACCAGGGTTCCCAATATAAGGTGGAAGCCTGGGACTGTCTCACCCCTGTCCTCACCAGTGTCACTGGCATGCCCTGAACTGGTGAGCAGGTCAGGCATCACTATGCTGACCTGAAGCAGTGTAAGGGGGATCTCTTGGATCAGTGGATCCAAGAGGCTAGGACGACAGGGGCTATCACTCCACTATGTGTGTAATAATTGGCAGCATATGTATATTATAGATAGGTATGGCTAAATATTCCTCTTATGTCCTTCACAGTGGCATGTGAGCAGGCTGGAAACAGGAGGCCATGGCTGTCGCCTGCAGAAGTTGCGACGTGAGGCAGGTCAGTAATACTCTTGCATGTACTGTCATAAGATATAAATCTAAAAGCATTAGTAAGGGACTTGACAGTATAAAACCTGTATTGTTTAAGGCAAGTACAGCATACACTGGGAAATATGGCAGGAAGAGTCTCATATAGTTTGTATGTAAATAAAAGCATAATAGCCTGACAGTAAAGGTCTAACTGCTGGACTGCATGTGTATACTCTGGTATCATATGGTAATGTAGATATGCAATCATTTAATGGTACTGTTGTATTAAGCACTGTTACCCACACTGTGCAACATAAATAAAATGTGTAGGGATGTCTGTATATGACTGGTGTAATCCCCAGAGGTCATGTAGTACAACTGAGAAACACATAGACAGAAAACAGTGAAAAGACAGACAACTAAATTCAAATAGCACACACAACTGAGACGTGAACTGTCATATTTTTAGCCCACACAGCCATGGTTCGAATCCTGGGAGTGGTAGTAGTCTGCATACAGAATCTCACCCCAGAACTGTAAAGATATGTCCAGAATGTCTAGTATATGGGCCCATATCTGCTGCCTATCACCCTGTCCCCTGGGAAGTCAGTGGGATGATCCCAGATGTTCAGGCAGCAAGCAGGAAATACAACTGATTGTCACACATTTATGAGAACAAACGTGTCACCCTAGCAACTCCAGAAACTGTTATGAGAGTAATAAGCCAAGTATGTCCTATCTACACCCCCATGTTGTCAAGCTGTGACTAGAGTGTGTACAGTAACAGAGTGAGATGTATGTGCATAATACTAATGTGAAATCTGGTATTTTGTGTGGCAACATTCAGGTAGTGATAACAAACATTGCTCCCACAGGTACATCGGATACAAATACTGTGCCAAGAAATAAAAGATTGAAACTCTGTACTGGTACTGTTTACTCTGGTATTGTATGGAACTGTGAGTGTTGCAGTTGCTCTGAATAATAAGGTATCACTGATCACTTTCACCCACACTGTGCTACATAATATAACTGTGTAGGAAATCCTGTATAAGAGTGTTGTAAGTCACTAAAGGTTGAAGAGGGCAATAGTCTAGATATGTCCCGGTTCACCTGCATGTGGTCAAGACATGGTCAGAGTCTGTGTAAAAAGAGATGGACAGGTATGTGCACAATGTCAACCTGGAATCTGGGATTATGTGAAGAAACAGTTAGTGTTAACAAACATTTCATCCACAGGTATACCGGGTAAGAGATGTATACTGCAGGTAAAACCAGTTCATGTATAAAGATGACGACAGCCATATCACTGTCCAAACTAAGGCAACAGGGTAGTGTAGTAATACTTGTAAGGTACAGATAACAGCACTGACTAGGAAAGTCCCACCTCAGCTGGCCGTGGCACCAGTCACCAGCATGTCTGGGGCCCAACCCGGGACCTCCTTGTCCGTTGGTCCTGCACCACCTTCGGGTGGAACCACCTAAGGGGATGGGGCTTATCCCTCCCAGGAGCGGGAGTGGACAGGAAGCTGTCACCCGTTGCCAGGTCTGGGTCGTGGTGTGTAGAGAGCTCGATCAGCAGTTTGGAGATCATCTATGCCAGCTCAATGGCCGCGTGTCATGACTAGAGATTTGGCATAGCTCTCCAACTCAGCCCCCAGCACAGCCACCTTCGGGGCTGTGAAGGTGCAGTGGTGACTTCCCACGGGTGGGGATCTCAATCCCACTGTTTCCACTAGGGGGCTCATGGGCTTCTGATTTCCCAACACCCCTCTCCATCAAGGTGTTTACCCCCCCACATGTGTCATATACCACCCCTGTATGCATCTTGTCTGTCTTGTCTGTTAACCTACCCAATCTACCTCCCCCAATATACCTACTATCCTTCCCGAACATCCCATTCTCACCTGAAAAAAATGGGCATTCTGTTCCCAAAAAAAATATCGTCCCATACATAGCTGCCCATTTTGCACACGTGTCCACAGGACACATGTAATCTGGTCTAATTGGCATCACAACATATTATTGTTCTCCTCACCCCTCTCTCAGGGGTTTGAGTGTTCAAACCTACCTCCAAATTCAGTGTATATGCACAGCTGTTGCTGTAGAAGAAATGGCAGCTATGGACCTCCCCTACACCCTCCTGCACATCCCTAGCTATTTTCTCCACTGTCTTTCCCTCTTTGCGCCCCTTTTTCACCACTTTCCCATCAACCCTTTTTTCTTTTCGTTTAAAGAAATTAGTGCAAGGGTAGGTGGGAGTAAGCACTTTTAAGCAGCAGTAAGCGGGTTAGCAATCCCTGCTCAGGTTAAGCAATTTAGAAACTAACTGAGTATAAGAAACTGTAACCGGATGTGAGCAGTGCTTACCTCCACGCAAACCCGCTTATAACTGCTTAAAAGTGCCTTAATCAATCTGTATCCAATGACCCATGTTCTGCCCAACAAAAAAATAAACAGTTTCTGCAAGGTTTGAACCCAGGACCCTGCACAACATAGCCAAAGTGATTTACCACTAAGCCATGTCAGATACACATAACTCTGATGTTTTCACAAACATATCATCCAGCCTAGTTATTCAGCAGTACAGGAAATGTATTTAAACATGTAGATGTATGTGTGTGCATATATCTATATATATATATATATATATATATATATATATATATATATATTTATATCTAAATAGATATATGCATATCTATATATGTAGATATATATATATATATATATATATATATATATATATATATATATATATATGTTCATAGGTTCATAGGTAGGTACTAGGCTATCTGCCCGAGAGCATTTATAAGCCTAGCCAGAGTGTTCGGCCTTCACCGCCCCATTGATTAATTAACTGATCCTCTGTCAAGCAGAGCCAATGAAGTGATCCCAGGGGTGTATTTTCTGTTACCCATCCACTCGTCAAGGTTTCTCTTGAAGAATGTTAGTGAGGGGCTCTGCCTGATGTAATTTGGAATTTTGTTCCAAAGCATGGGGAGTCTCTGTGACAGGAATCTATCCCTCCAGCATGTTCTATTTATTGTTGTGGCGAGGTTTAGCTCACTAGAGCACGTGGCTCGCAGTGACTTGGATTTCTTTAGGTGGAGCATGTCCATCAAATATAGAAATATATAGTTTTTTATATATATATATATATATATATATATATATATATATATATATATATATACAGATATATATATATGTGTGTGTGTGTGTGTGTGTGTGTGTGTGTGTGTGTGTGTGTGTGTGTGTGTGTGTGTGTGTGTATATATATATATATATATATATATATATATATATATATATACATATGCATACATCTATAGAGATATATATCTCTACATCTATATGTCTATATATATATATATATATATAAAACTATATATATAAATAAAATATATATATATATATATATATATATATATATATATATATATAAATAAAAATATATATATATATATATAATTTATATAATTAAATATAAAGCAATATATATATACAATACTATATATAGATATAAATATATATATAAATATATATATATATATATATATATATATATATATATATATATATATATATATATATATATATATATATATATAAAGGTATATACAGACATACATCTGTAGATAAAAATGGGAACATAAAAACGTATATGTCCACATGCATCATTAATGGGGTTGAGGGGGCCCAAACAACATATGTCTTGTACGTATAGGTATCCCCCCCAAAGCCAAATATGTCTGCCTTGCAATACACTACCAACTGGTGCAGATCCCATAACCAGGATCTGACACAACATGGGTGCAAGATGTTAACAGTACTCCATCCCACCTGTATGATGTCAGGCTTGTATGAGTAACATATCATGCAGTATAGTCTGGCTACCTTAGGGAATGTACAATGTGGAAGCAATCAACATCCCTAGGATACATATTTATTTATTTGTTTATTTATTTTATTTTTATTTTACATTTGTTGACCAGGATAGTCCGACTGGATGCATGTACATTTTCAGTGGAGGCCCGGGGAGAAAATCTCCAAGATAATATTACAAATTGAACATTTAGTAAATGCTAGTTTCAAGCAGATTACAGTCATAAGCAATACCAGCATTTAGCACATATAGTACTTATTATAAAACACTTTACAAAACTTAACATTATTTTCAAAGTTAAACATGCATAACATTACATTCAGGTTTAAGATACACTGAGCAGCAGTTATACAAGTGACGCTTCCTGAAATGGAGTGGTAGAAAAAAGTTAGAAGTGGTTCAAGGTAAGGCACCTACGAAATAGAGAGGTCACTAGTTGGGGTTACTGCTAGGACATAACCAATTAGTTTTGAAGTATTTCTAAAGTTTGCACAGACATATGTATAGGAAGATACATATGTAGAAGGTGCACACAATATAGAACAGCCACTATGCCTACAGTTACCACCATACCAACTGGACACTCTATGAGCCACCCATACAAATGACAACTGTAGCCTACAACATATACCCACAGAGAGGACAAAGGATATAACACCACACACAGGTTTGCATACATGGGAAAGCTTTATTTGTGTACTATTACAGTTGTATATGCCATGTCATATAGCTGTTTAGACACTGACATGCATATAAACAGAGTAATGCAACTGTGAAACAGTTATATTAATACAGTAGTCTGGAAAGGTTTACATATGTTGCTTTCGAGACCGAGGCCTTCAAGTAGTACAATAGTAAAGACAGACTGGACCACAGGATACCAATCAATCAACAGTAAGTAATGCAGATGTATAGTCCAGCAGCGTCTATCTACACTCTGTACACAATCCACAGGGGGTAAAGACCTCAGCTGACACAATGGGATGTATCTGTTACATAACAAGGCATAACTGACACCATCACAATCACACTGACAAACAGAACAGTCTGTATGGCAGGTGGCAGTAGGCCTGCATTTACCCAAGGTGAATTGTATGGTAATGTACATCTAGATACCTTAAGGCAGCTTACCCCTGATACCCCCACATGTTGTAACAGCCTAGGTTAGTTATGGTGCCCCCCCAGACTCAATAATACAGAGCCATATACCACTGTTACATACACTGACTTCTGGAGTGCATAAGGGCACACATGTATTGTGTAGGTAAAGCCCACACATGTATGGACCCAACCCCACAGGGACGCAACAGCAGTGGACTGATGTCAGGAATGGCAGCATGATATACTCACAGCCTACTACATAACCTCTGACAGCATGTCATATGTACAAAGCCTGGTATGTAGGTGGAAAACAGAGGCTGGAACACAGGCCCATATGTGTAAAACTGTTGTCATACACTAAGCAAGTTGCTGGTGTTACAGGATAGTCTGCAACATACCCTTAGTCAGGAATATGAAGTTAGAAACAGAAATGGATGTAGCTATATACTGATAGCACTCAACACACACACTGCCAGTGATATATCTGACACAAGACCTGTGTGGTGGACAGGCAAAATATAATAGGCACACCTCTGGCCATCAAGAGGATAGGCCCACAGTTGAGAGCTATGCAGACAAACTGCATTCCAAGTTAAACTAGTATGTACACACAAACCCTATAATACCGGTGGTATACAATGCATACAACAACACTACTCATACTCTGTCTGTAGTTCTGGAACCTCCTACAAATATGTAGCTGGCTTGAGTGTGCAGGTTCTCCTGTAAGAGGTATTGCTACCTGCTGTCTGTAACACTGCTGCCCACACACAGGAAGGATGTTCATCATACAGGAAAGGTAAAGGGACCATGCCCACATGATGTAGGAATTTATACTAGTTGGTTGCCATGACAGTGATAATTGGAAGTACTACACATCATGCTGCATACAGGTAGCAAGTGGAGGAGACTGATTGGTGCAGAAGCCATCACCTGATCATGTGTATCACACTCATTCCATTTACTGGAAAGAGACTGAGAGTGAGAGAGAGAGAGAGAGAGAGAGAGAGAGAGAGAGAGAGAGTGTGCGTATAAGGCACAGAAAAAAAAACCTCCAGAAGAGTCTGCATTCCCAGAACAGGTATGTGAAGTATATATTTATGTAACTGACATTAGTACTTGGTCCATAATAATGGGATAGATGATGTGGAATGATTTATATGTGCCTTCAGTAGTTGCTGTTGTAATGATGTTCAGCTGAACAACTGCTAAGGACAATAGAGTCCATCCCTGTGTGTAGTGGGTCATACCCGTCAACCACGCAGAGCAGCACTGACTGATAAGATGTAAGCCATTATAGTGTGTGTTGTGTAATGGGAAGCATGTATATTATGTGACCAATAGCTGGTGGTAGAAGTAATGCCATAATGATGGACATGTGGGTTCCACAGCCTACCTCTTGAAGGATACTCAGGTTAACCTGTATTGTAGCATGCAGGAATGCCATAGGTGTGTAATAGGGTTACCTGCAATCTGGCCCTACATATACCCCCCTAAAATCAGGCTCTGTCCATATGTGGCACCTGTCTATGTTGTAGCAAGGCAGAATAATGCAGCTGTGCAGGAAGGTGTTGTGAGATTGTGGACCTGATGTCTGAATGTACCCCACATATAGGTATGCATATGTGTACAAATATATATGTGTATATATATATATATATATATATATATATATATATATATATATATATCTACAGGTATGTCCACAAATATACAGATACCCATGTGTAGACATATATATGAGCACATATATGCATCACATATATCAACACATATATAGATATATACCTATATGCACATGTCTACTACATATATACAAACACACACACACATATATGTATGTAAATACATGTATCCTAGATTACTACCACAGTGCTGCATGCTATGTGTGAGGAAACAGCACACATTGCAATACACACAGATATCTACAGCTGTCAGTGTGTGCAACATGGAATGGTATGTCCCATGTGAACCCCTTGTTGGCACCACATTGGTCTTGCTTGTGAAGTATGGAATGGGAATATGGGGAAGTATGGCAGGTATAGTTGTGGAGGTGGTCAGGGTTGGTAGATATACAGGACAGCCTTCAGGGGTGGTATGTGACACATGTGGTGGGTAAACACCCTGGATGGTGTGTGTGTGTGTGTGTGTGTGTGTGTGTGTGTGTGTGTGTGTGTGTGTGTGTGTGTGTGTGTGTGTGTGTGGTCTGTGATGTGGATGCCCCATTGGCCCTAATATGGACACAATGGGAACAAGCCTCCCACCTACTGCTACTCATAACAGCAGTCCATGTCCCCATGGTGTTGCCTGGAGGCTGAGCAGGAGGAGCATGTGGGCCCTGTGAATGTGTACTGGGTGCCTCAAGGTGATGTAGCACATCCCACATGTGTCTGTGGAGCCTGTTATGGAACAGACCCTGGACCTGACCTCAGGGGACAGGAACATGTCTGTGTGTGCCCTGGGGGGGGCAACATCCTCTGGGTTGGTTCCACCTGACAGTATTGCTGGACCAGTACATGAGGAGGTCCCAGGGTGCATCACACATGTGATGTGGCCTAGTAAATGGGCAGATGACTTTGGAGAGGTGGTTCTGCTGGCCAATAGTACGTATACATGCTATTGTGTCAGTAGTAATAGTCTACACAATCCCAGAACATGTCCAACAGCATGCATAGATAACCGCAATAACACAGAATGTCAGATGTGCAGCAAACACATAGAAATCATACCACAGGCACATATGGAACCATTGTGGCCCTGACAATGACATGTAGGTGAATAGACTGTAACAGCCAGCAGTGATAGTGTCCACACAGGGAACATGGCTAGAAACACATTGCACAAAGCATGGTACAGTACAATATCTGCCTCACTGGTAGGTATGCAGTAGCCATACCTATTGAGTTGTGTGTACAGTTTGTTGTAGCTGATATGGTGGGGGTTGACAGTGATGTGTATTAATAACTGTGGTAACCTTGCTGCATGACTTGCTCACACCTGTGTCGATCTTTATGTCTTTCAGGCACAATGTCCCATGGAAGGCTGCCAGCCTACACAGGAGCTGAAAATGGAATCCTGCTGAATGAACTCATACAGCACTATGTAATCTTGTTTGGCCGGGCTGCCCATGATCAGCAGGAGCAGACCACCCTGTGGAATGACCTAGTCCACAGGGTCATTGATGCTGGACTGCACAACCGCAGTTACGAGCAGGTCCGGTATCATTGTTCTGACCTGCTTTGCAATGCCGGTCGGCGTGCTGCTGCAGTCTGGGGGGATCACCTCACCACAGGAGGGGGCCATTCCATCCATCTCCCCAACATGTGTAAAGGAGCTCCTGGCCAGCCTCGTGGCACCTGCCTGTCCGGCCAGCCACCAACCGCTGGACACCTTTGTGGAGGTGGGTACCACCCACACACCAGCCGAGGAGTGTGCAAGTAAGGCCACAGGGCACATCAGTAAACCACTGCTGCGTATACATCCGCATTGGTACAGGTAGATCATGCATATCTGACATGTCATAGATATATTTTTTGCTGCATAGTAGTGAAAAACAGATGTCCATATGTGGTAGTATTGTGTAAATGTACTGTTGATGTATTGTAATACTGCACCCACCCTGTAACAATGCCACAGGTGTGGCCACAGACTTTGCATCTCTCATCCTCTTATGTAGGTCCCTCCGGGATACAACCAAGCCAGCAGCCAGTAGCTGGTGACCATGGTTTATGCAGATGCTTGCCAATACACTGGGAATGTAATGGCGATGGTATATTCCATTCACACATCTAACACACCTACCCAGAAAGCATGCTGTACATGTGCACGTACTGTTGCTGTGAAATGCACGGCATCACAGGGGTGATCAAGATGGGGTATTGGAAGGGTATGTCAGACACCTGCATGATAACTAACATCCTGTCATTGTGGAATGTGTCCATAGGAAGTAACATAATTGTGGGAGACATGACCTACAGTAGGGACATGTTTGGAACAACACCCATATACAGCACAACACCAGTGTATATACCTGTAGGACAATGGCAACTACTACAGAGATACACTATGGCATAAGGCATTACAGTGGTCCACATTATCAGCTGGGACTAGGCTGTAACATGTGGTGTTAAGTGTATGGGACACTGCAAAGTGACACACATGTGTAGGGCTTACTTGTCATGCATCTGCAAAAAGGCTGAAGGGGGGTGTCAGCATAACACACCAGTGCACTGCAGCAGGGATCCTAAGGATGGTAAGAATGGCTGTATCTGCACATATTCAGGTTCAGGACCTATGGCAGATGTAACCCTCCCCCCACAGCAATAGTGACTGCAGTGTGTGAATACCAAGGGATGTGCATATGAGTAGACCTTGCAATCATGCAGATTAGGGGGACATGTGTAGGGCAGACTGAACATACACTATCAAATACAGATGGCCCATGCTGGTATACCCCTGCCAGGAGTAGTGACTACTGTAGTACACACAACAAGAGGTGCGACAAACTGTCCTGATAAGGGTGTGCACACATTTGCCCACACAGTGTGTATGCATCATGGTCAGCATCTGCACACCTAACACAGTCCATCGACACTGCATGTGAAGGTACCGGACATATGTCACATATCGGGCTTGTGTACTGTTAAGATATGTAGTGATGTGGTCCCATGGCAGATCAAGGATGGGTACATCATATCAATAAGGGTGTGTACACACCCATAGCCATGGTATGCTCTGATGGTTGTCAGTGTAAGAGTATTGGATTGGTCATACATTGTCCTCTAATGTTGAGAGCTGTAAATCAGACATCAGGCATTCACAAATGACATCCCAGGTGTGTATTGCTGGAAAACATAAGGGCTGTGAGCATTAAAGCTGACATAACCGACACAGTACTCCACATTCAGCAATGGGCTGTACACCTGTGAGATGTGGTGAACAGTACATGGCAGGGTGCAGAACAGGCTCACAGCAATACTGAGTAAATGGGTGCAGTGGTATCCAGGGGAAGGGACATCACCTAGTGACACAGCACATGCATCACACACATGTATACTGCTGCTAGTATGAATTAACTATAGCTGCACTGCATACCGTTGGGTACCATATGTTATGCATGTTGACAGGTGGGTAATTGGAGAACTGTGTGTACTATCATTGTGCAACCTCACTTGTATGTGTGTGTGTGTGTGTCCTGGTGGGTAGTTAGTTTTGTCTGTAGGGTCACTCTGGTGAAGTGGAGGAAGGTTGATGCATGTAGGATGCATGTGTGCATGTGCGTGTGTGTTTGTGTGGCTGGCCATGTATGCACATGTGTGATTGTGGGGTGTTCATACAGCAGTACCTCCCTTTGGGATCGTGCAGTACATGGACATGGACTGCCACATTACACACCAGGAATACTTGCCATGTATGTAATCACAGGACAGATGATAGTATAATTTGGTCTGTAGCATGGAACAGGCATTGAGAGGGAAGGTAGACACCAGGTACACCCTTAATATTGCATTCAGCAGAGAGGTCACCTACAACCCACGTATGCAGAGCTACAGATGCATTGGGGAAGTACTAGTCAACACCAGGGAGTGTATCCATGCATTACAGTTGTCACATGATAGGCTGATTGAGCAGCATATCTGGCATGTACTGAGCATTACGTACACATAACACACCAGTGCACGATATTATGGTGAGAACATAGTAGCACACACATATAGGGGCCATGCTCATGATGTCTGGACATACACAGGGTGAACACAGAATGACAGCAGTGAGGCCTTCTAAAACCACTACACACAGGTCAGGCAGGTAATGTAGTAACAGGTCTTGTGTTGTGATTGCTTGTGTTGGCATTTAGAGGACTAATATGTTAATGACTGGCATCAATGTGTGTATGTTACCAAGTGTGATGCAGGATGGGGTACACATGGACATATACATGGGACTGTCTGTAAAGTCACGGACAAGTAGGTATTACGGTGGTGGGTGTGTGTGTGTGTGTGTGTGTGTGTGTGTGTGTGTGTGTGTGTGTGTGCGTGTGTGTGCGTGCGTGTGCGTGTGTGTGTACTGTTAGGCAATGCTGTACAGGTTTTAAAGTGCATTTATTGTTTTCCTCCACAGGTAGCGAGGTGGTTCAGGGTCCCTCATGCATGCAATCTGATGTTTGCGTCCATACAGACACCGAAGATGATGATAGTACTATTGAGGCACAAGTGGGGCTGTCAGAGACTGACATTGCACCATCATTTGACATCCCCCTTTTAGCCACCCCAACCCTGCAGACAGTTTCAGTGCCTATACATACCCCATCACCAGTGGCCATAGTGTAGGGACAGCTGGCGTTTGGTGGCAGTACACAGGAAAGTGTGGTAACCATGCCTACTGTGTCTGGTCGCAACAGGCATAGCTGGATGTCCGGCAGGGCACCACATAGGCAGATGTCCCGGGGTGCTCGTGGTAGGGCCGCTAGACATCATGTCCCTGGCAGAGGCGACATAGCTAGTACCAGCAGGTGCATGTTTCAGGCTGTCATGGCAGTGCAGGCACATATGGAACATTACACCAGACAGGGCCTGAGGCTGCAGAGGGCTGCTCTCACATCTGTAAGCGACAACTTCCGTGAACTGTCTGGTGCCATTTGCGCTTATAACAAGCTCATGGATAGATGGTCTGATAAGATGATGGCCCTCACTGACCGTGGTATGTCCGTGGTTGAACGTGTGGTGGGGGTGTGGTGATGGCCGTGTGGACATAGGCCAGCAATGCAAACAGCTGACAGTCAACGTGGATGTGCAAGGACACCAAGGGGCTCCCATAGTGGCAGTACCAGCCCCGGCAGTGCAGGAGGGGTGCTGTCTACACCACAGCACAGCAGGCCACGTGCACATGGTCCTGGCCAGTCCCAGGAGGGACCTGGTACCAGCGGACATTTGTCATCATCAGGAGAGAGTAGCACATTGAGGCCTGTACCTGGAGATGCCCATGGATCCCCTGGCAGGCACAGTCCACGCGTCCATGGCCAGAGGCAGTGAACTGCACACCCTGCTGGGTATGGTCTGCAGCTGTCCATAAACACCTGTGTAGGGCAGCCACATGGCAGAACTGTGTGCATGCATACCCACACACTATACAAACACACCTAGGGCAACCCCATACCTACACACACCACATCACCACGCCCAGCTCACTGCAGTACACCCCTCACCCACACACATGGTGTCAAATGTATGGCCCACCCTTGGCCTCTGGCAAACCAAAAACACACCCTGTGCATATGATGATACCTGTGCCATATCCCTGTCATCCATACCATCAATGCAGGGACAGGATAATATGGTTATGATACACGCTATGACTGTCCTACAGTGTACCACAGTACTGCAGTGTAACATGTAGTAAGGAGTAAAGTGTAATGCATATATGTCAGGTAGTGTAGCCATTCAGCAATGATGCATTATAGCTGTTAGTAACACTGGTCGATTGTGGTCTCTATAATGTTAACCATTTGTGTTGTAGGTGTACATGTGTCTGCATGAGGATGGTCTGCAGTAATATTCCACAATGGGATATGGCACTGTGGTGACACCATGGCTGTGACATATCTGGGGTACAGTTGAACACATGCCACAGGTTAGTATAACAGTTATTGCCTGTGCCACATGGACAGGTGACCCACTGGGGCATGTATACCCTGCAACCTGATGTAGACCCATCCACATACACTCACACTGTTACTTGGCAACACTGGGACTAGACCCCTACCTAGGTATGTAGTGATACTGAAGGGTGTGGCTTACATTGCACACACCACACATCGTTTAGGTTGAGGTGTGTCCCAGGTTACATGTTACATGCAGAACATCCCCAGATATGTACAGTGTGTTAATGCGGGATGCAATGGGTGTATAAGGACAATACATAGTGTGACATATCTTCATATACACATTAACAGACACATAACAGGCAGACACACATCCAAGAGACCAGGGCTTATCACTGCTAACTAACTTGACCATGTGTCCAATGTGTTACAGGTAGGCTGCACACAGCACATGCATAAATGGGCTGTAATGTGGTATCAGTTACCTGCATGGTTGATGGTGACAGTGCTAACCATAACATGGTACTGTACCTTGGTGTAATAACAGTGTACACAGCACCCACATCCCCCAGTGGATATTGTACTCCCTGATACCCATGATGACACTCTGATATACCCATCATCACACATTGGCCACGACTGCGATACAACCCATTGTAGATCCCAACAGTGGTACTACAGGGATATGCATCTGATGCACATGCTGCACGCATAGCAGAGTGTTGCATTGTCATGCCTCACTAATGGGCAGAAGCAACACTATCTGTACTACCATGTGGCAGTGGGTATTGTAATAAGTGTATGTGGCCTCGGAATGCTGTACCCTACAGATAAATGGACATGCACACATGCCCACACTTGCCAGAACAAAATGGGTATCCCATGCCTATCAACACATTTGTATAACAATGTTGTGATAGTACTGCAAGGCTCGTGTAGCCATATGGAGAGGAGCTTAACAGGGTGCATGTAATATCCCATACAGTAGCAGACACAACTGGCTATGGAAATGGGTGTTGTGGTGGTTGTGAAGGCCCTCATGGAATTTCCACACAGATACTGCTATACTCAGTCATGCACACATACATATGTGTCAGTACTGGTTTGCATCTCTGCAGGTGGTCATAGCTGTGTAACTAGCTATTGTCCAAGGTGAGATGGGTTGTGTAGGGGTTGTGTGTACAGTGGTATCCTGCCATCTGCCATGTGGAAGCAGGCAAGCCATCAACAGACACTACTGTGGTGACCCTCAGGGTGGAAGTGACATGCATCAGCCATTCCGCAAGGTGCCTCCTGCACATGGCCACTGAGGTGATCAAGTTGGCATGCGTCCAACATGCATTATAACACATGGTTAGTGTCTGTGATGGAGACCTGTACCCAAGCATGTTCACTTGACTGTGGCAGTGTAGTGGAGGTACCCATGGCATGTGGTGCATACAGGGTGTTCTCTCCAATATGTGCCAGTTCTTACACAGCTGGGCAGACATGTCAGTGTCAATCAAGCTTAGGATGCCTGTACATATCCCAGCAGGATACGTGCCATCTGCACATCTCTACAGGGACTGACAGTCATCCGCTTGGTAAGTAGCTATGCCATAGGATGAATGTGTTGACAGATGTTTGACAACAATATGTATGTCATAACTACATGTCAGGAGCCCTCGCTATCATGTGCTGTACAGACAGTAGTCTACAGTTACATTCCACATGTCAGATCATTACCCAGTAGGGGTTATACACTGTGACACAGCTCACACACCAGGGATACAACATGGAGGCCTTAGAGTCCAGCTATGCCTGCAGGTGTGGCTGTTGCTAGTACTACATTTATCACTCTACACTTGCATGGGTAGGCACTGTCAACAGTAATACTCCCATCATGCACTACATGCCAGTGTGACAGCACATATCCTGAGCTAATACCCCTGTATGTAACAAAGTCACATGGATAACAGTGCTGTATAGGCCTCATATCTGTCTGTGTCCCAGACATGACACTCACACCCCTTGCTACTGTAATAACAGCACAGAGGTGCATGTATTGTACATGGCATTACATACACTTATTACAGATGTCATTACCCTGCTATGTTATCAGACTGGATGGTGTGAACTGGTTACCAGGGCTAAGCCATGCTTAGCAGGTATCAACATTGCTGCAGTATAACAGCTAAGCTGATTTGTGCACCGGTGAGCAAAGCCTACACTGTGTAAGTGCCTGTACGTTTACTCTTAGCTTAGCACCGCTTAGCTTTGTGCAAACTGATGCAAATGCGCTTAAAGCTGCTCATAACTGCCTTAAACACTCTGTATCTGACAGCCCTTATTCCGCCCAGCAACAAAATGAACAACCCTTGCAGGTCCTGAACCCAGGACCCTGTACACTAAAGTTACAACATGTAACCACTACACCAATACCACTATGAAGACAGCTGTTATTTTTTCCAATATATCTGTCAATATACATATTGATTAGTATTGAACAATTGCCTTTACTACCACAATTGTGTAGTGCTTGTTATTAATATGACTGTTGCATCACATATGTTGTTTTAACATAATGTACACATAGCAGATACATATGGTGAGGTACATCTGGGAGAGTATACACAACTGTGAGGCTTACATATGACAGAAATATGGATATATACATATAATAGTTTGCTATATGTCTATATGTACATACACATGTATATTCATGCATATGTCTGTATAAACATCTGCATAGTGCAACATATATATGGCCATGTGTACATCTATTCATATGTTCATATATATATATATATATATATATATGTGTGTGTGTGTGTGTGCGTGTGTGTGTGTGTGTACATATAGATATATGTATATATAACTATATATGTATACACACCCTATGTGTACAGATATACCTATTTATATAGATATATCTGTAGATATCTATGACTATATGTGCATACATATCTATGCTGATATATGTATTACTGCCAATATATATGTAGATATCCATAAGTATATGTGCATATGTATCTCTATCTGTATATCTGTAGATATATATTGATGTGTATATTGTATATATCTGAGTGTTTATATGTATATATATGTACATATACATAGCCTTCTATGTATGTTGATATGTATATGTGTATATATTTATATAGATATTTGGATAATTATATATGTATATATGTCCACTGTATGTCCTGAACATGGAGTGAAGCCCTACCTCAGCCCCAGTAGTCCCAACCTCATAGTGCAAGGGGCTGTCAGGTATGTAATGCAGGTATATATGTAGACTATTGCTACTGTTATAGGGGTTGTCTTCACAGTCATGTTGTGTGTGGGAGGAAACATCAGCTTTTAACATGTGTTTCATTGGCTATTGACAGACATCCTAAGGACACCATGGTACAATACCACTGCAAGCACAGTAATGATCCTGTGGACTACAGCAGAGATAAGGCCAATAAATGTGGACAGTCTGACACACTCTCGTCAGTCCAGAGGTATGCAGAGAAACCCCTTAGTGCAAGCCCTGTAGACCAAGCCTGACAATGTGGATGTTAACAGCCATGTAGATGGGTATAACACGTAAATACTGGTATACATTTTCCCCCACAGGTTATGCATTCACACACCCCTGTCTGTCCTGACACATTATAACTGCTGGTACAGAGGTACCATAGCCACATACTACCCACTAGTCAGTGACATACATCTGTACAGCATCCCACTGCTTTGTCTGACATACATGACTGTTTATGGTGGCCTGGAAGCAGTACATATAGCAAGTATCTGGACATAACATCACACTGGGTAAGTACACTAAGCTGCTAGGCATGTAATAAAGCACTGTGCAGGCTACAGGCAGACTGCCACAGCACTGGCATACATTTCTTACGGGGGAATACACATGCGCCTGCATATATACAAGGCTCTACAGGCATGTCTCAGCACAGAGTAACAGACACCTGTGTGAAAGTGCATAACCAAAACCAATGTGAACATAGCCACAGCCGCATATGGTAGCTAGCATAATATTACAGTACATGGACTATCTGATGAACACCAACCTCGTATGTGCCAGTCACACACTAACCCTACATATACTCGGCCACTACACAGTGTGGTCCGATGCCTGTCTCTGGTATGGGCCATGTGTCTTTGGCCCTACAAACATGTAAGCTGATAGGTTACCATACAGTGGAGCAGCATGTAACATCAGATAGAACAGGACCAAGAACAATGACATCTACCACAGTCTGTACACAGGCCAATGTACATATGCACAATACCCACACTGTCAACAATCACCATAAGTACACAGACCTCAGTACTGTACACACAACCACAGTATGCCCAGGTTATGTCCTCAAAGAGAACCTCTACTATAGATAACATGTGTAGCAGTCTGATATCCTACTGGCTTGTTATCAGATATGATGTCAATAAATTATGGTGTACAGGACATATGCACCTCTTACTGCATGACATATGTACACAGGTTGACAGGGTTGTGGCTGGAGGCACACACACAAGGCCAATATTGACATGTTGCTGTGATAACCACATACATTTACTGCTGAAACAGGGTTTGTTGCAACATATCTCCTATGAGGGATATGAGGTCAGTAACTCTCATGCCTGTCACCATGTACTGTCTGCAATCCTCACACTATGCTTCTGCAGTTCACAGATAGGTGCTCTGTGGGTAACACAAGAAACAAAAGGCACCACACACTGCCCAGTCTGCAGATGACCCTACAGATGGAGGTTTCCTCAGAAACATAGCACTGACATGACAGGTATTAAAACATGTAGAATAGCCATATCCACACACACCCTGTTAAACCAACATTACTCCAAATGCAGAATAGCAACACATACATTCTGTAGTCATGTCAAGCACATCCCCCTCCTGTGTGTTGGCCTGTTTCCACATTGTATGTTGTTAGAGATAAATCCCAACTCCATCTGTGATGCTGTTTGCCAAACAACAGATCTAGGTCCTGCTCACAGTCAATGAAAAGACCCAACACCAACATGATGTTCCTAGATATTGGAATGTGTTTCCATGCAATTGGCTATGGGAATGTTACCACAGCTGTTCCACGTGCAATCAGCTAGACAAAGGCTGCAATTTGTGCAGAGGCCATCAGCTGATCATGAGCATCACTTGCAATACACATGCTGCTGCCTAATCAAAGCAGGTGTAAGTCTCCATATCCACCAGAGAGGGAGTGAGAGAGGCAGACAAAGGCAAAGATAAGTCAGGGAGGGGTGGGAGAATAAATCTTAAGCATGTTTGTGTCACACACCTATCAGTACAGGATATCCAACCCCTGACTGACTATGTATTGCTATCACATATCTATGCAGTTATTGGATGTGCCACATAGGTTACATGTTAAGGAGCTCTCCAAACATATATGTGATGGTGAGTGACATCTGCAACAATGATATGGTAGCTATACAGTAGGTGTAGTACACGTGCCTGTCCGCATGAACAGGTGTCAGTGTCAACATAGCCAGACTCTCTCAGGGACCCACACACATTGACACACTTGGCAGGGTCAGGAATGCAACTCCTCACTAGTTATATTGTCACAATACAGTACTGTGCAGGTATCACATGCACCACAGGGGTTATCCGGAGGTTATATGGGCAAAGGGTATGTGGAGGTGTCTGACATCAGACAGCATGCTTCAGTATGCCAATGGGGGTTGTAGTGAGTGTGAATGTGGTCATAGGCATCATACACCACACACACAGACACAGGGTGCCAGTACTGACATGCATGGGTGCATTGCTTCATGGGTGTGTAGTGATCGACTGTGCCAGACGAATGTACAAGGCTAGGTGATGGGTATACCTTGGCATCAGGCCACATGACAATGGTCTGCAGTCTGGCTCAGGGGTGTAGTGCCTGGATTAGCTCACACAGGGGGGTATTGTATTCACCATCCAGTCATCTGGGTAACTATTGTGTGTGGCCATTGCTGTGCATTGCTTGCCATGTATGTGTTCTTTAGTCATTGGCATGGACAGTGTCTGGGATGTGCACACATCCCATATACATGTACAGTGACATGTGGAACTGTACCTGGGGTGTCTAGCCCATGGTGTGTACACAGATTGTTATCATCAGACGTGCCAGTCCTGGCCTCATGTGGCAGGAACTGGTAATGGACAGCAGGTTGACCCTGCACCTACATTGATAGCATGATGCAGGTATTCCCTGGTGTCAGTGGCATCTGTCCATAAAGGGCATGTGTTTAAGGCATGGTATGTTCTTTGTGGGTCACATTTGATGGCACCACAGGTGTTGAAGGTGTCCAGTGGAGAACATAGTGAAGGTGCACTGTCTGCATGTACATGCCTATTGGACTGATGGACAAGGTGACATGCCCTCTGTAGCCCAGTGCGATCACATCATGGTTACTATCAGTGAGCAATATGCAGGGTACTACCAACATAGCGGTTGTTGCCTAGGCAAGTGTGTGTATGCGTGTATGTATGAGACATGGGTTGAGAGTGTTCTCTGGGTAATACAAGGGTTGCTAACTTTGTTCGCTAGGCCTTGATGTCACATGTAGGGGTATGGATTTGCACCTCAGCTGCTTGGCTATTTCACATCTGTTATCCCTGTAAAGTGAACATTGTGACATACACTAGGGCCACCATATAAGAAATTTGCAAAACCCGCTCCACAATGATTCCAGTTGTTACACACTCACAGTCACCTCCACACAGGATACAAATGACAAACACACACACACACACACACACACACACACACACACACACACACACACACACACACACACACACACACACACACACACACACACACACACACATATGCACATGCACACACATACCTGCCATGTCTGGGATTAGAACTCCTACCTAACTAGTTAATTACACTGCAGCAGTATGCAGGTATATGATGCGACACAGAGATTACTGGAATACTCCTTCCCCAAAGGTGTATTTCACAGTGAATGACATCAGCAGACTTGCCAAAGTAGGGTGTTTGAATTGTTGTGAGTGTGACTAGCCTAAAAAGCATTGCTCCCTACACAGGCATAAAAACACACACACAAACATTCACACTTGCCATGTGTGGGAATAGAACCCCTACCAGAGTTCTATATCACATTACAGCATTATGCTGTTATAGGATGCGCCATGGAGATTACTGGAGTACTCCTTCCCCAAAAGTGTATTTCACAGTGAATGACGTCAGCAGCCTGGCCAAAGCAGGACATTTGAATTGTAGTGAGTGTCAGAGCCTAAAAAGCATTGCTCCCTACACAGACAGACAGACACACACACACACACACACACACACACACACACACACACACACACACACACACACACACGCAAACAGTTGCCATGTCTGGGGTTAGAACTCCTTACCTAACTAGTTTATCACACAACAACAGTACACAGTTATAGGACACACCACAGAGATTACTGGGCTACACTGTTCCCAAAGGTGTATTTCACAGTGTATGACATCAGAAGCCTTGCCAAAGTAGGGCATTTGAATTGTAGTGAGTGCAATTAGCTTAAAAAGCATTGCTCCCTACACAGACAGACAGACACACACACACACACACACACACACACACACACACACACACACACACACACACACACACACACACACACACACAGTTGCCATGTCTGGGATTAGAACTCCTACCTAACTAGTTTATCACACTACAGCAGTACACAGTGTAAGGACACGTCACGGAGATTACTGGGCTACACAATTCCCAAAGATGTATTTCACAGTGAATGACATCAGCAGGCTTGCCAAAGTGGGGCATTTGAATTGTAGTGAGGGTGACTAGCCTAAAAAGCATTGCTCCCGACACAGACACACACACACAAACACACACACACACACACACACACACACACACACACACACACACACACACACACACACACACACACACACACACACACACACACACACACACAAACACATACACGTGCACACACACACACACACACACACACACACACACACACACACACACACACACACACACACACAGTTGCCATGTCTGGGATTAGAACTCCTACCTAACTAATTCATCACACTACAGCATTATGCAGTTTTAGGATGCACCACAGAGATTACTGGGACACTCCATTCCCAAAGGTGTATTTCAAAGTTGATGACCTTAGCAAGCTTGTCATAGTAGAACTATGGGGAGGACAGTGTGTGTGCATGGGCCATAACCCATGCATTTAGGGGTTGACACACCACACATGGGCACAAACAGGATTATATTTTGCAGATACGTGTATACAGCTGCTAGATGACTACTTCCTTGTACAGTCATGTCGCACAGCTAGCACTTACACCACATAGTCTGTAATGCTGATGGATACCACTGGCTAATGTTTACAGTGAGTGACATTTACATCTCATGCGGTTGTAGCCATTTGGCTGTGTGCTGGGTGGGACATGCCTCATAATGAATCGCTCCTTGTCACAGTCACTCTCTCCCACACATCTATGTATGTCTACTTTTGGCTTATTATAGTGTGTTGTCCTTGGATATATGTCTGTATTCCTATCCACTGTGTGTGCAAAGGATGACTGGTGCATACTTATGAGTGTATGCACTAACATCTGCAACTGCCAGATATGTATGGTCCACTGTTGTTTGCAGACATGGGCTTCATTTGCTTAAGTGTGTGAGCATGCCCAGTATGCCCTTCTGTATTGAATGTGTGGATCCATTTCAGGTAGTTTGTACTCCAGTGCAGACCTTTGTGTTGTACACCTACAGGTAGCAAACTGTTTCTGCAGGGTATCCGTCAATCATTTGGCAATATGGGGACAAACTGTGCAGGGAATAGTGTGCACTGTAGGTGATTGTGTCTGTGCTGCTTCAGCTACATGGTACTGCTGTTAGCAGAGATATTCAGACATGTGTACTGTTATACACTGTGATGTTTTCTGTCCTCATGTACTATCAGGTGGACATTCTTGCTCACAGTGATGTCTTGGAGGACAAGGGTGACTGCAGCTGTGTCTGGTATTGTGAGCAGACGCCTACATATTCATGGCAAGTTATGCCATTCTGGAGGGGGAGCTGCAGACACTTGCTGCTGGGTCTTTATATCCGGTTCAGCACCTTGGTACAGTGCTGGCAGAGTATCCCATAGTTGTACATCCAGCAACATGACAGTATGGCCTTATCTTGCTGTGGCAATACCTCACAGCTGTACAGATTCACACAGGTTACCCAGAGGCAGAGGCCATGCGTCAGGACATTACCCCTATTGTGGTTTATGGGCAGGCATGTAGCCACCCATTTATGTGCTTGCACCAGTTATAGTTTGTGCACACAGCCTTGTGTCGGACCTTACACATTCCATGCTGCCCATGCTCCCACCCCCCTCTGTTATTCTATCCTCTTCCATACATTATGCATACATTCTCTGATACTTTCCCTAATGTTATCACCCCATCACAGCTGTGTTTTGGTGTTGGTCCACAGTTCATGCAATGGGACATGGGTGACATGTTACTGTGGCTTGTCCACATGGCTTTGCATATGGCTTATGTGGAGTGTGTTATGTTGTTATGTGGGTGTCCATGACATAACATGCATTGGCAGTTGGCAGTACATGTGAGACACAGGCCTTTGGCAGAGATCTGTGGGTCATTTGGTGTTGCTGTGGGGCAGCTGAGGCAGGCCGTTGCATTCTGTCAGTCCTACAGTCTCAGAATGCCATACAGTATATTCCCCTGGGGTGACAGGGTAGGTGTGCTAGGTGTTCATGCCAATACCTTCTATCAGTCTTGATCAGGTGGTGTGGATGCTGGCAGGGTGCTACCTATGTCTAGAGACATACCTGCATGGGACACCTGCACTGCATGCTGCATTCTTTCACTATTGCCATATAAAGGTGGGGTCATATTGTACCCATTCCCCACAGCAGGGATACAACCAGAGAGTTACCTGTGGGTGGTGTTTGGGTGAGCTGGGTGCATGTGTGCTATGGACACTACTTGCATCTGACACACAGATATACATGGGGCATTCCAGTTATGCTGGCATGTGCAGGTACCTCAGCTGTTTCCCAATACATCAGTTATACCTCCTTTGTGATCTGCAAATGTTCAGGCAGACAACACCGGTATCCCCTACTATAGGACCAGATAATGTGATGCATACCTGTATGTACAATTCCAAGGGTGTGTCCATTTTACAGTTACACAATATATACTGCATGTCTGGGGTACTTTCCCCTGTGTACTGCTTATATATCTAGCCCAACAGCCATGCCATGTCAATCTTTCAGATGGTGACACATATTACCACCATACATTTACAATGGCTTACTGCTAGCATGTGTTATACTGGTGGGAATTGTCTTTGACACTGCAGTTGTGAGGACTTGGCCCTGTCATCAGCAGCAGTGGGCAATGGCCACCAGGTCATATCTCAACATGCATTTATACTGACCATTCTCACACAATATGAAACACACACCAACTTAACACACACATACCTGCATATTGTGCAAATACTACAATCTATCCTGCTACCTTGGCCACCTCTGGGCATCTGTGCTCCACTGGTATTATACCTACACATACATGTTACTACATTTCTAAATAGGGTTGTGGAGGGGGCACATCTGTTATGACGTGTGTACACTGGATTGGGAAGGGCACACCTGACCATTACTACATTTCTAAATAGGTTTGGGGGGCACACCTGACTGTTACTACATTTCTAAGTAGGATGGGGGGAGCACGCCTTACTGTTTCTACATTTCTACACAGGATTGGGGGAGGGGGGCACACCTGACTGTTTCTACATTTCTACACAGAATTGGGCAGGCACACCTGACTATTTCCACATTTCTACACAGGATTGGTGGACACACCTGACTGTTTCTACATTTCTACATAGGATGGGGGGGCACACTTGACACTTGTACACATTTGCTATGACTGTACTGGTATGTCAGGTACTCCATTTCATTCTGTATTCTAACCTATCATGCTGACTAGAGGCATATCAGTGTACTACAGGTCTTAGGTTTGATTGACCTACATATTAGTTTCTGACTTCCTACCCTTCAGAACTAACATCCCACTGCCTGATCTGATGTAGTCTGTCTGTGTAGGCCTGGGGGCAGAGATTACCCATAGGCATCATTCAGATGCCATAGCAGAGCCTTTGTTTGCATTTGTCTACACCCGTCCTGCTGGCTGTGACTGTTGTTGGGTATGTGAACCTCCTTGACTGGCATTTGTGAGTCATATGGACACTCATGTGGCTCAGCACATTTCCTGCAGTGGGTTTTGTCACCCTGTGTAGTACTGGCTACTATGGTGACAGCAGTATTTGTTACAGATCTCATGGTGCCACTGTCGGTGTCTACTATCTGCTGGCATACCATTCAGCCACCCGATTCCCTTGCATGCTCACATCCATACCATAGATACAGGTAACAACACATACTACTCCATTCGGCAACTGGTGGGTTGAGTGACTTACTTTGTGGGTGTGCCAGTACTGAGGGTGGTGCTGCAGGGCTGCCTATGTCGGATGCACATAGTACACTCCCTACACATGGTTGAGCACAGGTAGTGTCATGTTTGACATCCCTTTTACTGTATGTGCGAGTCAGAGAGAGGTGTCATTCCCTGGGTCCCTCCTGTGTCAGTCTATGTGCTATGCCTTGCCTCTTTGCCAAGGCCAGGGCATAGTGGGCATGCCTCCTTCTGCCTACTGGGGCAGGCTCAGGTTGTTCCTCCTCCAAGTCACTCTGTGCCTGTGCAGGCCTTGGCAATGATGGGGGGGCTGTGTGGCCCTGCACTGTGCTGTTCCTGCTGCAGCTGTTTCCGCAGGATCATATTGTGTAGCATGGCACATACTATGACAATTTGGCTACATGTAGCTGGTGAGTACTGCAAGGCTCCACCGGATGTGTCCAGGCAGCGGAACCATGACTTGAGCATCCCAAACACATGCTCTATTATAATTCTGGTCTGTGCGTGTGCCTCATTATGGAGTTCTTGTTTGGGTGTGTGTGCATTTCTGAAGGGTGTCATCAGCCACGGCTCCAGTGCCTAACCGGCATCCCCCACTAGGTGACAGTAAGGGATGTTTCCATTGGCAAATCTCTGGTATAGCTGCATCAGATGCCAGATGTGGGAATCGTTACAGCTTCCAGGGCAGCCAGCACACGCATTCATTATTATAGCCTGGGCATCGCATACAATCCAGCATTTATTGGAGGGGAAGCCCTTGCGGTTGATGTAGATCCTACCCTGCTCACTGGGTGGTGCTTTGATGCATATATGCGTGCAGTCTATAGCACCCACTACCTCAGGGTATTCTGCTATTTGGTGGAACAGATGCATATTGCTGGCCAACGCCTCACAGGTGTTGGGGAAATATATGTGCTCACCGGCATGTGCTGACATGGCATCCAGGAACTGGTGGAGTACCCTGGATGCTGATGCCTGTGAGATCCCCATCATATCCCCAGTTGGCCTTTGGAAGGCACCTGTAGTTAGTATTCTTAGGCCTACACATACCTTGGTATCCACTGGGAAGGGTTCCCCTCTGTTAGTTCTGTGTGTCAAGCATGGCCAGCACAGCTCAACAATTTGCTGTAAAAGGTCCCTGTCCACCCTATAGCACTCCACTATCTCCAGCTCATGTAGCCCCTGGTAGGTTACCCTGGGTCTGTACACTCTTCTCCATCTCCTCACTTTGGGTTGGTTGACAACATTCACATCCTCACCACCCTCAGCCTCTTCCACATGTTGTATGATAGCTATTGCAGCCCCTATCATTTTGTTGTTTTGCTTGTTAAAAGTTCCCCGCTTGTATACACCGGTGATGTAGAGTATGGGAAAAAACAGAGGGAAAGGTGTTTGCATAGTTTATAGTAGTGTTCTGGGCTGGGCTAGTCTGCTGCCTGTGTAATTGATTGATTCTGATACATTTCACCTGACAGCTATGCTAGTTCTCCTTGGTTACCTTCCTATTGCTGTTTTCCCTTCCCATTGCCTTTCTGTTTAAGCCCGGGGACGCACTACGCAAACATAGTGCTCAGATGTGCACAGAGCTGCTATTTCCTGGTTTACTTTTTTTTTTTTCCTTTAAAACCCGGCGTACATACCCGCTTAGGCAATGTAAAGAGTGCTAGGCCACCTCAGACACACCCCCTTGCTTAGCTCTGTTAAGCTAAGAGCAAACCCAAGCCACAGGGCTCCAATCCACTTACAGTATGCCTGACACCCCACCCATGATGTCAGCTAACTCCTAGGCTTGCACCAAGCTATTCCTGCTCTTACACTGTTGGGTGCTGACTAGCATGCAGGGGAAATCTGGGATTCAGTATCATTCCCTTCATTTGTATAGAATTGCCTGCTGATACATAGTTACATGTCCCACACTGAGCCTCCCCCCTTAGCAACCACTATTCAATGGCCATGTTGTCTTCTGCCTGCTATTGAGTATAATGGCAAAATAGTGATTTTGGTTAGACTGCTTATTTTATGTTTTGTTTCTTATTTTCTGCACAATCCCGTTTGTGCGCCGCTGCCCTATGCTTAAACAGCTGAGATCGGCTAAAAAAAATAAAAGTTGATTTTTTTAAATTTTGCTAATGTTTTCCATGCCAATGGCCTTATTGTTGGCCATTGGCATGCTTTCTACATGATATCCATGCTTTATTTGGAGCTGTCATGGCTCTGTTTTGTAATTTGCAGAAATGTACTCCGTTACTGGTGGAGTACATTTCTGCAGATTACACTAGTACTGCACGGCTGGTTTCTAGCTTCCTGGATCACAAATTCACCTCATTTGCATGGATTTCTCATGCAAATGGGGTAATTTGCATACTGGGGCTGAGTCCGTGCAAGACTAGTGCAGGAGTGCTCATGCACGTCCCTACAGGTTATTCCTGGATCGCACGGCAGACGTATTGCCTGCTGGGGCTCCTGCACTAGTCCTGCATGCCATGCAGCGCTTGCAAAATCCAGGGGATTATCTAAATCAGGTTTGAAAAATAATAATTATTAAAAAAGAAGAGCTACAAAGCAGTAATAGGAGTTGCATGTTTCTTTGTAATAAGATCAGTCCTATGGGGTGTTGGAATGATTGAGTTTGAATAAGCATATGATTTATTCTATCACTTATATTACTACAGAATAACACCTGCACTCTTATTCCTTAATAGCTGTTATATTACCAGAGAGTGACATGTACCCTTTTATTCCTTAGTGGATAAGTATGTATTTTTATAGCAGTAGAATTATTCCTAATTAAATAACGAAGCTGATGCCTCAATATTAAGGGCCAACCCACCTCTCCCCAGACCCCTTGACACTCAGAGATGAATCTGAAGCAATACCAGCAAACACAGTTTGGTAGGCAATATCTATTAAATGGATGCCATCTAGTAAGAACAGTACAAATGTGGTCACAAAGGTTCTCCAAGGAAAGTTATGTGGTGTTGCCAACACTAGTCTGTTGCTCCAGAGTAGCTCAGTCTCTTGCAGCTCCTCAAGCATTCAAGAGTTCGGCTGCAGAAAATATAAGCTTGCACCTATATGTGAACATGGACGTGCCATCCTCCATTTTATTTCAGAATAAAAAAAAAACATGAAATCTTAGAAAGGAAGAGAGGAGCAACCTGTGTGTGCTATATCTAAAAGTTGGTACTGGGTACCATCCAAATAAGTTTTGCAAGACAGTCCGGATTTAGGAATGTTTAGCCCATAAAAATCAAGAAAAATGTCACATGCCCACAACATTCTACTATGTAAAATAATTTTCTAATTCCATGTAAATACTACAGAAAAAATGGCATTGCAACTGAAACATGAGTATGTGACATAAAGCAACAGACACAACTGAAATTATTGACCAGTGTGAATCTCAGCTTTAATGATAAAGTAAGAACAAGTCCTTTCCAGCAGTTGAAGCAGTGAAATGTCCTGGAAAATATGTTTTGTTTACAAATGTCACATTTCTGGCACCAAACATGTGGCATTCCTATCTATAGACCCCATACAAAGGTTCCTATCATTTTTGCAACCATGAGAAGAGTATGACTGAGAACTGAATAAGTAAAATCTTTATGACAAACAGCAGGTCACAGATACCACTAAAATGTGTTTTCCTGTGATGGATCTCTTGTCTACTTTGTTATGATTCCCTTTGCTCTTTTCACTAGCTCAGGACATGACTGAAACAAGTCAAAGTAAGTAAATAAAAAGTCTTTCGGCTTTTCCTGCTTAGGGGTCGCCACAGTGGATCACACAGTCTGCTAATGATTGGCAATGGATTTCCTTTTTACGGTGTCAAGTTGCCAGCCCGGCACCCAACCTTCAAAGAAGGCACACCCACACAGAGACGCACCTACATACATTTCTTTAAAGTTCACTCAACCATGGGGAGGATATGCAGATTCCACACAGAAGGCATGAGCTGAACTGTAGACCCTCTTGTTGTAAGGTGACAATGCTAACCGCTGCACCACCATGGCAAAGTAAGTAAGTAAGAAAACTGAATAAAAATGGAGATAGCGTAAACATAATAGAAGTAAAACTAGTGCAAAGAGTAATAACTTCCAGCCAGACAAGATATATTTATGGAAAAGAATGTGTATTTTCTAAAATGTATTAGTATTTATTCAGAAACAAAACACACTGCAAATACATATGCTTCCTATTTTGTCTCTGCAATGTCAGAAATATGAATTTCCAGGAATAAGAGACATGCAGAAACCATAATCCAAGATAATTTCTGACAGGAAGTAGCTATTGTAAGATGTAGCACAGGGACTAGACTAGGTTATGAAAGAAATCTGAGCTGATATTTTCCACCTCAGTCAGTAGAGTAGAGAAACAGTCCTACAGAAATCTGTTTTGTTTAAGCAGTCACTATCCTAATATGTTCCTTTCTTTGTCAATACAAACAGTCATTACTGGAGCCTTTTTACCCCCCACCCCCACCCCACCCCCAGCAAACCAGTAAAAGACTTAAAATACAAACTCTCTTACTATGGGTACATCACTATAACAATGTACCTTAAACCTGAATGATAAGGCCAAAAGTGCATCTTTTAAATGTAAAGCTTATCCCAGCATAGACTTCTTTGCTCAAGAATCAGGGAAAAAAACTAAAAAACAATGGGAGACAAGGGCAGTTTTGTGGCACAAAAACTGTCTCATGACCTTCAGTGCCAGGAAGTTGCATGGCGCCTTCTGTTTATATGGGTTTCATGGCTGGGAAGGCTGTCTTTCTGAAGGCAGACTGGTTCCTGTAATAAACTCTAGCCAGCCAGAGACTAAATGTAAGGAGGTAAAGATCTTAAAATACAGTAAAGGTGTTCGCATTGGTGACAATTTTTATTAACATCAATTTGCTTGCATTAGACAAGTAGATGATTTAAGTTATACTGTCTTAAATCTGGTACCTTTAGAAAAGGGAACACCTTTTATCACAATGAGGGGTATGTTGGCTTTGGCAAGTCATTATAAGCAGGTACAGCAAATTTCTTGAAATGATGTTGACACCATTTTGGCATTTTATGGGGTTGGGCTTCACATGTTTTATGTCACAGCATATTCTTCTCTTATTGCTTTTAAAGATATATGACACACACACACACGCACACACACACACACACACACACACACACACACACATATATATATATATATATATATATATATATATATATATATGCATATATGCATATATGCATATATACATATTTATTTACTGACATTTAATTACCATGAAAGTCTGACTGGATAGGTGTCCACATTCAGTGGAGCCCCAAGGATAAAAAATAATTTTACAAGACAAAAACATCTACAGTTTAAATAATTATACCAAATGCATATAATGTGACAACATTGGTTAAAAACAGATACAATGTAAATGACAATAATTTAATATTTTAAGAAATGTTAACCAGTTTAGTGAAATTAAAGGTAAGTTAGTAAAATGTGAACAGGAATTGCAATATGAAGTGAAAGAAAAAAAAACAGGGTTATTGTACATTTAGAAAGAGAAGCAGAGAGAGAAACTTATTGAAGTTAGGAAATGGGTAAAGAAGGGGGGTGAGGAGGTGTGAGGTATGAATATGGTAAAGTCTTGTTAAATAACTTGACAGGATATTTAATATTTTAAAGACTAAGGAGTACTGAAGAAAGAAGTGCTCAGATAATTTTGGGAAGCTTCTCACACAAAGTCTAGCAGTTTAAATGTACTATATAGTATCTGAACTCCAATATACTCAAGTGGTCAGTTTGTGTTAACTCCACACTGGAACAGCCACACAGAGGGTAGGACATGCCAAGAACAATGCCAGGACACTTGTATAGCAGGCATTGGTTTTCAAAGGGTATTCTCAATTATTTTAATGTACAGGACAGTAATGCTACATAGTGCAGTGCCAGTACATTCAGCGGCATTAGTCATCTCAACATTAGTCTATAGCATAGAAAGTATATATGAATAAAGGTGATCACGTCATCACAGGGTCAACGGAATGAGTTATTTAGTTAAGGAACCATCACCAGTCTTGGTTGGTCACTCCTGGGGCATCTGGAAAGCATTGGTTATTTAAGGTTTTTAAGTTTAGTAGGTTTGCTGTGGGCCTTCATAGGGACATATCCATATGAAGTGTGAGTGTGAGTTTCAATGTCTTCGAAAGATCTCATGCTTGTTGCCATTGGTGGAGAATGTCATGTTATATTAAGGTAGAACAGGGACACTGACAGAATAACAGTGTTTCCAGATTAGGTAAAGCTTGCATTTATTCATCACTTTGGTCAAAAATAAATTACTAGTATAGTAAGGGGAAATGAAGATAGCAGAATTATTAGCAGAGTGTTTACTAGTGCAGCACAGTATTCATAAATTCTCATATACACAAAAAAGAGAAGGAAGAAAAAACACAAAGCATGAAGACGGAGACAACAGGAAGCTCTAGAGCAGAATCAAGGTATTATGTATGAACAAACATACGTCCCGCTCTGTTTTCATATCCACTCAGGTATTTAGTAGCTTCATGGGGCTATATATAATTTCAAGCTCTGTCAATATGTAGAGACAAAATTTGTCTTATTAAACAGGTAGTAAACAATAAATCAGTAAAATAAAAATAAAAAAGTGAGGCATATATGCAAATATTTAAAAGAAAAGAAATAAAACAGTAATTAACAAAATATAATAATATATATATTTTACACACAAATCCTGAAGGATGGAAGGTTATATTTGTTGAGTGATAAATTTATCTTTTTTTATCTGCTGCAGCAGTTTGATTATATTTATAAATTTTGATGGTGATCAAAATAAAAAACCTTTTTCCTGATGGCTCTTTATTTAAATGTACAGTATGTTGTCTGTTTCTTTATGTTATCAGAGGACAATGCCTTTGCTACACAATTTCAAGCAAGGATGGGACAGATTGTGTACAAGGCTCAGCTACTCTTTGAAGAATTTTTAGGTAAGAACAATGCACAGACTGTTGAGTCTCTGCAGTTCCATCAGAAGAGAAGCACTGGGCAAGCATGTGACTCAGAGATAGTTAAGGAGGGCCAAGAAGACACATGACTTCGGAGGTCTTGACTGAGACTTTGATGTTTAATCCTGCAGGTACAGACCCAAATGGGAAGAAACAAGGTCATAGGCAGGTTTAAGTACAACACATTAATCAGTATTTATAGTCTTTTTAGATGCACTAAATGAAGACGAGAGAGACAGTTGTTTTATTTAGTGGAAGATTTAATTCAGCACCTCCAAAGGAGGCATCATGATAGTCACTTAGTGCTACCCTTGGTAGGGATGCCAGTGTTAATGCTACATAAAGGAGGCATCATGATAGTCACTTAGTGCTACCCTCAGTAGGGATACCAGTGTTAATGCTGCAAAAAGGAGGCATCATGAGAGTCACGTAGTGCTACCCTCGATAGGGATCCCAGTGTTAATGCTACATAAAGGATGCATCATGAGAGTCACGTAGTGCTACCTCGATAGGGATCCCAGTGTTAATGCTACATAAAGGATGCATCATGAGAGTCACGTAGTGCTACCCTCGATAGGGATCCCAGTGTTAATGCTACATAAAGGATGCATCATGAGAGTCACATAGTGCTACCCTCGATAGGGATCCCAGTGTTAATGCTACATAAAGGATGCATCATGAGAGTCACGTAGTGCTACCCTCGATAGGGATCCCAGTGTTAATGCTACATAAAGGATGCATCATGAGAGTCACGTAGTGCTACCCTTGGTGGGGCTGCCTGTGTCAATGCTACATTTCCACTTTTGCCAATAAATGATGAATGAGTAAGAGTGAGTGCCTCAACCCAGCCAAATAGCACTGTCCATAGAGCAGATACATCCAAGCACACTCTACCAGCAAGATGTAAAGGTCTGAATATGACAGCGCACTTCAAATAGTCAGTTAAAGAAAAAAATTGGAGGGGGGACTGCATTGAAATATTTGATGTCATAGATCTTGATGGGGTACAGATGGTAATGGATAGGTGTACATTAGGGTCCAAGGATATAGCAGAGGCATTGGCTGCATTGGGCAGATGACAGCCCAAGAACCTCAAAGTCAAGCCTTGGGAAAATTGAATTCTGTGTTTTGTGTATTATATGATATTAATTACTGAGAAAGAACCGGATAAAGTCTCATTGTATTAAGTTATTTTCTCATCATCAGGGAGGTGCATTAGGTTAAAGGCAGGCTCTCTTGGATATGGTATGATCGGGGATCCATAAAGCACAAAGCAACTGAAAAACAATAAAGTTGGAAAGACAGACACACAGAAACATGATGTAGTGTCATGACTGATAAACCTAGATCTAATTTTAGCCATGTGGAGGAGTCAACAGATGTGAAAGTCAAGTCTTGCTGGGCCTTTAACACTGGCGGTTGTATACAGTCTTCTGTAGCTTTCCTCATATATGCAGTATTTGTGGTAACCGACATTCTGCATCCAAACATTGGTTGGCTCAAAGGCAACAAGGGTGTTTTTTATAGTAATAGTGTACCTTTTAGAGGCAATAATGTTGAGGAAACACAAGGGGAAAGGAGTAAAAATACCTTTCAGAGATTTAACAAGCCTAATGGCTTCTGCAGATACAGATAAGCCATTTTGGAACCATATGTCTATTAATTTGGAAGCCTTGGTTACATTGTTAAAGGAGTACCCTAATCAACAGGATGCTGGGAGTTGTTAAATGTTTTCAGATTGGGTGTTTCAATTATGTTCACTCAGCAACACTTTATATCTCACTGCAGCAACTTGAAATTTATAAGAAGAACAAACATATAGTTAAGTCCTGCCTTCTCAAAGATATTATAAAGGCAGAATAATTGGTTCATTTCATGCCCCACACTTTGAGCCTTTCACAGCTTCAGAAATTGCTTTAGTACCTAAGAAAAAGATGAATAATTTAGACTAGTACATCATTTATTGTTCCCTAATGTTTTTTTTCTGTTAATGAATGTATCATTAAAACAAATCTATGCTTGGAATACAGGGCATTGTCAGACCCTACTTTGATGGACCTCCTGCATATCCATAAAACAAACAGTACCAGAATTACCCATTTTAAAGACCTAAACCTTGCCTGTGATATAAATAGGACCTGCTGGAGAGATAGGTATGTATCCCCAAGACAACCCCTTCTATGGATCAGGCTCCCCATCCATGTGAAGCAGAGTTCCTCCCTAATCTAAATCAAGTGCAAGTTGGACAATTGGATGAGATACTGGAAATTTATACCTGGTTTGGCACCTATGTCTCTGATGCAAACAGATGACCTGTAAATGGTTCATCTCCCAGGCCCATGCTTACATTTATCAAGGCTATCAGAACTCATCAGATATTTGGGATGCATGGCTAGACTTAAAAAGGCCCTTGTGGTCGTTAGCCTAGTGAACACCTATGAACCTATGAACCTATGAGATGTTAAGAGTTTAGTACTAATCGTTAGATGACACAATACAGATTATCTGCAAATTCAATGACCTATTGTTATTCAAAGTGGGCAAAGAGACTGTATGTCAGCTTTTAACTGCTTGCCCTCAGGATTGGCCTTTATTAGATATACAAGTCAAATGAAATTATTTCTTTAATGCTGCCTGCCAATAGGCTACTTGGTGACTTCAAATGATTCCACTATTGAATGCTTTAGCTAAGCATTGTTATGGTTTTGGGAGGAAAGGTCACAATCACATTCTGGAATTCACATTTGGACAATTTTTTTAACAAGGGTGAAGTTGGAGCTAGAGATGGTCTTCATTCCTTTTTGGGGTTGTGCAAACTGCTTGATGTTTCATTGGTAAAGATAAGATCAAAAGGCCCACACAACCATCACTTTCTTAAGGACTGAAATTGATACTGTCAGTTCATCTTCTTAACTGCCAAAAGACAAGCTACAGAATATCTTGGTTGATTTAAAACATTTTCTACCACCAAACTCACAATTAGCCAAGTCATGGAGTGGGTAGATTTACTGAATTTTGCTTGCAGATCCATAATCCCAGAGAGGAAGTTCATCCACTTTCTAGTGGACTTTTTGTAAGGAGTAGGGAGTGGCGGTCATAAAAAGCATCATAAAGTAAGGATCAACTGAAAGGTAAGGGATCACTTGCATTTTTGGTTCAACTTCTGGTGGTTACTTTTGGCAAAGGGAGTGGTTTTCTAATGTGGTCTTTCAGATGTTTACAGATGTAGTGGGAGACCTCGGTATGTAGGTGTTTTTCAGTGGTCAATGTTTTTCAGCTGTTTGGTTGTAGTCCTGGAATGAGGAAAGAAAATAGATATTACCTTCTTAGAAATTATGGCCATTTTGGTTTCAGCTTTGATATAGCAAGATCATCTTAAGAATAAGAAAGTAATTTTTAGATCTAACAATGAAAATAGTGAAGGTCTTAATCCTCTTAAAATTCTCTTAAAATCCTCTACATTCTTTTAGGTTAATGTTGTTTTAAGATTGCTGGTCTTATTTAGTTTGCAAATGAACTTTTAATTCATTTCAGGATGCATTGCTGGCAAGTAGAATGTTTTTCTGCTGTTTTATCTCATTTGCAAGTAACAAGATTCAGACAAAAGGCTGCCAATGCAACTTGTGTCCCTACCTTTATACCAGAAGAAGTGTGACCAATTGGAAAGGAATGACCATGCTTTTAAATTCATGGGCCAACAATACAAGGAAGCATACCTCTCAACCTGTCAGTGCAAGAAATATGGACAAAGACTAAATTAATGGGGGGCGGAGGGCCAAAACTAGGGACAGATTTTAAACATTGTTCTTATAAACTTAGAAAGTTGCTAGAATAACATATTTGGTGTTGAGGTGTATTTTCTGAAGGATATAATGTCTAAAATTCAAATTTCTGTCCTTATTTAATGACCTCAGTCCTCAAAGATTTTTCAGAAAACCACAACTTTTATGAGATATAGACCAAAAAAATGAGGCAAAAATCTGGACATTTTTTTTCAAAAATCTGGACAGTTGAAAAGTATGCAAGGAAGGCATAGATTTCTGCCTTAAAATACTTTATACATTTTATAACATTCTTCCTTGGGAAGAGAAGTGTTGCTCTGTTCTGCTGCTTTATCTCATTCGCAAGTAACAAGATTCAGACAAAAGGCTGCAATGCAACTTGTGTCCCTACCTTTATACCAGAAGAAGTGTGACCAATTGGAAAGGAATGACCATGCTTTTAAATTCATGGGCCAACAATACAAGGAAGCATACCTCTCAACCTGTTAGTGCAAGAAATATGGACAAAGACTAATTTAATGGGGGGCGGAGGCCCAAAACTAGGGACATATTTTAAATATTGCTCTTATAAACTTAGAAAGTTGCTAGAATAACATATTTGGTGTTGAGGTGTATTTTCTGAAGGATATAATGTCTAAAATTCAAATTTCTGTCCTTATTTAATGACCTCAGTCCTCAAAGATTTTCCAGAAAACCACAACTTTTATGAGATATAGACCAAAAAAATGAGACAAAAATCTGGACATTTTTTTTTCAAAAATCTGGACAGTTGAAAGGTATGCAAGGAAGGCATAGATTTCTGCCTTAAAATACTTTATACATTTTATAACATTCTTCCTTGGGAAGAGAAGTGTTGCTCTATTCAGCTGATTTCTTTCATTACTGTTGACATGGTTTTGCTCCCTCACTAATGTCACATCAGCAACTTTATTTTCTAAGCTTTTCAGTTTGGCAGACATAATGCACTGATAGTAGGCAGGATATTCGAAGGATGTGAAGGATTAAGGGGATATAATGCTATATCCAATTTGTACCACAGTTATGTTATTTGGACCGCTTTACTTACTGGATGCACTCCGATGAATTCAAAGTAAGTGAACTTCTAGGGACACAAATGGAATAATGCAGCTTTCATTTCCAATCTAAGATTCATTTGAATATAGAGGTCCAAGACAATTCAGAAGAGTTGGGGACATAAAGTCATTTTGGATAAAGTAGAGGAACTCGAACAGGTGGGAAGAATTTGGAATTGGACCACTGCCACCAAGTAGTAATTTGGAAAGGAATCTCTGTGTTAAGTTGGGAACACTTACCATGTGTTTTCTTTCAAGCATTGGAGGAGTTAGGTCTTTGTCATGTTCTGGGGTCATACACAATGGGAGCAGTGATTTAGGTGTCATCCCAAAACACTATTTTGTATACTATATGAAGAGAGATCTTGCTGGAATTAAACATATGGTAATTGCTACATGTTTGGTTTGGTTAGATATAGCACCATGTCAATACTTGTGTGAGCCTGTTGACCATGCAGCTATAGAAAAGCTAGGAAGTTAGTGAATCACAGAATCACCAGGCTGGTTCCATTGTTGAGTACATCAGTTATAGAACACTGGAACTATGGTATGGACCTTGTATGCTTTAACAAGGATTGGTACATTTCTCTGTTTTTGGTTTAGATAGTTGTAATCTAGATCTGTCTACCTTTTTGCATTGCAAGCTTGTTTAATGAATTTAAGATAATCAATATGAGTTCTAGATAATTTCATGAAATATTTAAAACTCAAACTATCAAAACTCAAAATAGCTAAAAAAAACTTGAATATCAAATCACAAAATATTGCATAATTTTATTCAACTAAAATATCTTATATCATATACCCCCAACTACAAAATCATAATCAGCTGTCATCTTGGCAGTGGCACTGTTAAGGAAAGGGGGGTTTGTAGCATAATACATAGAGTTAGGGTTAGGGACAGTTGTAGGGCCAGGGTTAGAGACAGTGGTATGGCTATGGTTAGGGACAGTGGCAGGACTAGGGTTAGGAAAAAAGGTAGGACCATGGTTAGGGACAGTGCTAGGGCCAGGGTTAGGCCCAGTGGTAGGGCTAGGCTCAGCGACAACTGTAGGGCCAGGGTTAGAGACAGTGGTCGGGCTAGGGTTAGGGACAGTGGTAGGACTAGGGTTAGGAAAAAATGTAGGACCATGGTTAGGGACAGTGTTAGGGCCAGGGTTAGGGCCAGTGTTAGAGCTAGGCTCAGCGACAGTGGTAGGGCCAGGGTTAGGGATAGTGGTAGGGCCAGGGTTAGGGACAGTGGTAGGGTTAGGCTTAGGGACAGTGGTAGGGCCAGGATTAGGGACAGTGGAAGGGCTAGAGTTAGGGACAATGATAGGGCCAGCGTTAGGCTTAGGGTTAGCACACATGAGTAAGCTGGGCTGGGATTCTTCACAATGGTCATTTCCTCTAAGGAGGTGTGTTTGGAGGTCACTCAGTTGCAAGGTTTACCACTGTAAAACATGTCTCTTGTAATTTGTGTGTATACTGATTATGTCTAAATAACTAAATGTGTCTGTAATTTTTCTTTGTGGAGCTTTTCTCCCCGGGCCTCTGCTGAAAAAGGGCCTTTTCGGCTTAGTCAGACACCCCCGGTTAACAAATGTAAAATAAATAATAAAATAAATAAAGGTCAGGCAACCAGGAGGATTTCATGTCATGTCACATGCATGTGGTTGAAAATATGATTCCTTTGGTTGCAACTGCAGCAGGCATTATGTTATTTATTTTGCTTCTGAGGAGGATGGACAAAGGTCCAAAATCAAGAAAAAACTTTAAACTTTACTGCAATTTGCAAGTTTTGCATAAACACTTAAGCTTTGAAAAAAAAAGAAAAGCATTAAACTATACTATCTGGCCTTACAGCCTCATTATAGTCCTCAGTGATTTACTAGAAAATCAAAATGTTTGCAAGGGATGGTGCAAAACATTAGGCAAACTCAGGGACATTCTGCAAAATCAGAGACAGTTGATAGCTGTGCTTGATAGATATCCTAGTTTGTTTAATGTTTCCTAGTGAACTAGATAGTTGTAAACTGTCATATTCTGTAAGTACTAAGCTTACAATTCTATTTCACTGATGTAAGAGTAGTGGAGAACACTGACACAGATTCAGTATGCTAAAGGACATATGAATATGTTTATACTTTCCTGTTCCTGCTTATTTCCATAGAAACAAAAGTATAAACTCTATGACTTGTACAGCACAGATCACAGTAGACCCAAAACAAAACCATGAAAGAAGAGAATTTATTTGAGCTTTAACATTTGTTAAATACTGTTAAATCGTTCATGTGCATCCTAGTTTTCTTAATGTTGTCTGCAGGGTGATCTGGAATTTGTGGTTAAAAAAGGTGACAATCTGCTAGTAAGCAACATCTGACAGATGCATTTTGCTACCCTGCTGTGAACAGTAAATGAACCAGTAGGATGTTAAACATGAAATGTAAGCAAACTGGGGCCTTCCCCACACAGTTGTTTTCTCTTCTGAGTTTTCTCACATCACCTGCTGGTCTCTGGTTCTGTTTTATCCTCTGAACTCATTATTTTTTTTCCAGTTGTTATGCTTTACTAAATATTTTTGCATACATGTAACAGATACACTAGAAGGGTCTTCTTACAAGTGAAAGTAGATAGTGCAGCAAAAAAAAAAAAACTCTGGCTATATGGACTAATATAAACAGTGTGCTGGCAGAATACATTTAATACAGATGGATGAAAATATCTACTGGTTTTAATGACAATAAGCTATTGGATCTAAATTCATAGTTAGCCTGTAAGCAAGCATTTGCATTTAACTGGTTCTATTGTAAAGATAGTGTTGCCATTCATCAGTGCAGCTAAATAAAGTCTGGTAATTAATCCCCCACACAGTACAGGATTCAAGAACATTTTGGACTTGCACAGGAAGCTTAGTCAAAGCCTAAAATGGGAACATGGCTTTTTCCAGTTCATATAAGAATTGCAAATAATCTTACTTAAATGGTTTAAAGATGAAACACACTTGCACTTCCTTATAGGTTCATGTTAGCTACAGCACAGCAGAATGCTAACAAATGTTCCAGTACTCTCGAGTGTCCTTACTTTTGATTTGCTACCCTGCCTCGTGAGCGCGGACCGGATGTACTTTATAATATTTTTGCATGCAGCATGCGAGTTTAACGGCAGCAATAGCATAGCCCATCTCCCTGCAATGAATAAGTGTCTTGTATTGTTCGCATGCATAAATTATAGGTGAAGGGAGAAGGCCTAAATGGGCATCTGGGAATTGTTCTTATCCCTTCTTTGCTACTACTACTACTTATATCATTTATTGGGTCTGTAGGTCTGCACAGCAGTTATGCTGCATCCAATACAACACTGAGCTTGTAAAGTGAGATACAAACTGTTCATTCACAAATCAGCCCTCTGTACTATGTTATACATAGCATGATCAAGTGATGAAGCATAAAGCTGACAACAGTGAGAGAATCACTTGGCACTGACAATCCTACAGAATGTGGTGGGTGGTCTGCACTATATACAAGTGCTATCTAACAGTTACAGTGTGGGGGTGACCGAGAGTGAAGCTGCCAAATATATGAGCACTATCTCATGATCATTGCTAGGGGGAGTGAAGGGATCTACCCTGGACATGTGCATTATATGGGATGCAGTCGTGGGGGGGGGTTGTTAGGGGGCTACCCAGGTACTTGTACTATTTTACATTTACATCTGAGGGGGAGGACAGGGAGGAAGAGCTTCATGAAATTGGGACAATATTTTAAAATGAAAGCCTAGGATAGAGAATATCTACCATACATACATGTATTTTTGTACAATTTTTCAAATGGGAAAGATGGAAGGGGTAGGTATAAGTATGACATTATTATAATGGAAACTGCTAGAAAGAAGTCTGTTAAGATAAATTTAAAATGTGTGGATACCAGAAGGGGGATTTGAGGACCACTTGCATCACTGTCCATTGATCGGGATTTTCTGCACATCTTGACATACGGATCCAGCCAGCAGCCTACATGGAAAACATGAATTTATTTATCAAGTGTCATGTGGTCCTGAAAATGACAGAGCCCACATGTAAAGTGCTATGATATGCAACAAATCCTTCTTTCTGTTACCAACCAAGACAAATCTGGTGATAGGAACAGTGGAGTAAGGAATATGAAGGAAAACAAAGAGTACGTCTTATGTGACACTGGAAGCAATATATCAACAGCTGAAATATTACAAAAACATAATCAGTCATATTGAGTGAAGCTGTAATATAGCCACATTAAATGATTAAACTGAGCATGCTCTGGTAAGTGGATGATGGGAATAGCATTATCGACTAGGTATTCCTTTACTTATTTACTATGACTCATGCACTGTATTTCACATCCATGAGTTTCAATGAATCATAATCCATTTTCATTGGAAGTCAATGTAGACAAGTTCTGCATACAAACATGAACAAAAACATATGTTTGAACAGAGCACAGTTATATATACATATATATATATATATATATATATATATATATATATATATATATATATATATATATATATATATATATAAATGCACACAAAGAGTAGCGAATAAAAAAAAATAATTAATTAATATACCAATAAAAACTTACATACCACATCTTACATATCTGGATTAAGGTCATCTTATCTATGTGATATTTCTGGTAAGTTTTATCCCTTCCATCAGTAATTTTTTTAACAGCTACTAACAGTGAAAAACAAAAAATGCTATCATACTGTATTTGGAATTATTTACAAAAAATGCTTTGTTGCAAGCAAAACCAGGACGCTTACTGTATTCTACTATAACAATTATTTACATTTTTTTTAATTCTCAAAACACACATTGATTTGGATTATTAAATAGATCTGTTAGCAGTTAGAAAGCCTGAGGATGAAACCGACAGTTACACTAATAAAATGATGCACACCATTGAAGACATTACACGGGGAAAAACACGGGTCAGATAAATGCGGAGCAATGCTAAGTAAACAAGGAGAAAAAGGAACGATCCAGAAGATGTAGTCAGATGAAAAAAAAAAGGAAAAGAGGAAAGATTTGGGGTGACAATGCCAGAAATATGAACATGCATTCAAGGTAGTAGTTAAGGAGAGGAGTATATCTAAGAAAGAAACCTTGGCCTAAGGTGGTGGGTAGACATTTCTATGTAGGAAGGTTCAGATCATCCAGTTAGGAGCAAAATAAGTGACAGGGAGAAAAGATGATAGGCTAAAATTATAGGCTATTAAAGACAGCAATGTATCAGAAATAAGCACAAAGGGACTGGAAAATAATTTATTTTTTTATTCTATTTCACATTTGTTAACCGGGTTGGTCCAACTGAGCACATGCCCATTTTCAGTGGATACTTGTGGAGAAAGCTCCAAGAGTAATTATTACAAAAATAACACAGATTAGAGTATTAATTAGATAACATGCAGTGCAGTAAAAATAAAGCATAATTGTTAACATATATAGAGAGATCATAGAAATATACATAATCTGAGACCAAGTGCAAGGAGTATACATTAGCAGTCAAGAATCTTTAAGATTAAGTAGATTTGACAAAGAGAAAAGAAAGAATGAAAAAGAGACTGGTAAAGTAGGATCCTGACGGGGCAGATCCATTTTTTCTGGAAGAAGTGTTTTAGTTCTTTTTTGAAACTGTGTGTTGTTACGCAATTTAGAGGGGAGGCTGTTCCAGACTTTGGTTATGGATGATTTATATAGGAGATTGCCTGTGTTCATTTTGGGTGTACATGTTTCTAGAAGAAGTTTTTCTGAACTTGTGGGAAGTGGGAACACAAAGTAAGAGTGGACTAAGAGAATAGATGAATGCAAGTATTGTAAAGGATAGTGAACTGGTATGCAAGAGAAAGATAAGTCATGAGTGGTTAGCAGGGCAAATAACACTACAACAATAGATCCATTGTCAAGTGGGTACCTATTAAGGATGTGGCTTTAAGTAACTAAACAACCTTTCAATTAATGGTCCAGACTCTTGATAAGTGTACAGTCAGCAGAATTTAGAATGTGGGTATGCTTCCAATTGGATGGTGAAATTTATTCCTTTTTTGTTACACGTGAAGAAAAGTGAAACAGACAAGTGCTAAGTATGAGAACCTCTCTCTCTCTCTCTCTCGCTCTCTCTCTCTCTATCTATCTATATAGATAGACAGAGCTTAAATAGACAGGTAGAGATATCTATGTAGGTGCACTGCCTTTGGTCTAAACAATGGTTGACAGGTGGGGAATATGCCCTTTCACCAATATCATGCTATTTCAAAGTTAGTATAGGCTAACAACCATCTGGGTATTTACAATCCTGACCATGCAAACCAACCCAGAGTTCCTTGGATGCCTGCATGGTGGGGCATGTTAGTAAAGACATAGCTATGTGGAGGATATGTTAGTTAGGGATTAATTTATTTACTGTCAACCTCTGTCCATTAAAGACATAGGGGCCAGACCAGGGGTGAATTTGCATTTCCAACCCAATGATCAAGGTTTCTTTTTAATAGGGTTGGGATGAACTCTAGTTCCCATAGATGGAGAGCTTATTCCATAGTGTAGGGATCCTTTGACACACATATTGTTCCATCCAGCAGGTTCTATTTATGTTGATGTCATGGGATGTTAGTGCAATGGGAGGAATCTATTATAGCCTAAAATTTACAATCATCTGAGAACTTGGTAAACCACATGCCATTGACATTAGCCTTGACGTCTGAGAAGTTAGATGCCAAAAAGCAGCTGGACCAACATGGAGCCCTGGGGTACTCTGCTGATGACCAATCTCTTGGTGGAGGTGGTCTCACTGATCCTGGCTTCTTGGGTCCTATCTGTGAGCCAGCTGGCAATCTAGTGAATTATATAGGGATTTATGTTTAGTTCTGAGAGTTTGTCAACAATGCCTGAGTATGGTATTGTATCAAATGCTTTTGCCAGGTCGAGGTAGGCAGTATGTACCATCTTCCCCTCATCCATAGTCACCGAGACCCTCTTGAAGAAGTCTACCATGTTAAGTGGGCAAGACCTTCCCTTAACAAAGCCAAAATGGGTGGGGCTAGTGTCTGTATGTTGCCAGTGTCCTTGTTGATCATTTCCATTGTAATTCATTCCATGGCTTTGTATATTAGACTTGCCAGTCTAATGGGTCTGTAGTTCCTAGGGTCAGTTGATGGTCCAACCCTATGAAGAGGGGTGATTGTTGTGTCCCTCCATTCAGCTGGCATGTAATGTTTTTGAGGCTGTAGTTGAAGATTTCCTCAAGTGGTCCTGCTAGCTCATGTTTTAGGTTATTTAGGAAGCAACCAAGGATATTGTCAGGGCACACTGAAGCAGTGTTTTTGGCCTTAGAGAGAGCCTCCTTTTGATAGTTGAGTGGGATATGCTAGAAGGGATTTCACAGGGGGTAGTGGGGGTGGGGATGAAGTTAGAGCTAACTTTATCAGCCAGTAGATTTGCAATGACTCCCTGGTCAGGGAAGGTCATGCCATTTACCACAAGTTCTGTGCACTACTGAGTATTACCTTTAAGGCTCCTAACACAACTGAAGAAGGACTTGTGATTGCCTTTACTCTGGAAGGCTATCCTGACCTTGTAATTGGCCTTGCTGGACTTTCTGATTTTGGCCATGGCTTTTTTTTTTGTTATATAACCTATAAAGGTAAGGATTCTACCAGTGTGGTTTGGTTTTGGTGTTAGATCTGGTCTTACTTCGGATAGGTATAGCAGCCTCAATACAGCTATTTACATGTTTGTATAGAGTTTCTGTAAATACTTCTGGACAGGTACTTGTGTTCTTAGGGTTTGGAGGAGCCATGAATTTTGACAAACTGTCACTTAATAAGATGAAGTTTGTGTTAAAATAGTCCCTAATTGTTTAGTTGGGTTTTTTGGGTTGATTTTTGTTTTTAGAGATGCAGCTTTATGGTCCAACTTCACCAATGAAGACATGACATAGAGGGGGTGCAACACTCTCCCATTTTGGTAAGTACTAGGTCCAATATGTTGGTAAGTATAGGTCCAATATGTTCAATCCTCTGATTGGTCCAGGGTGTTTGTGTTGATAAAGTCCAGGAAATGTGCCGAGGGGGGTTAAAGACAGTGTACTTTTCCCAGTCCATAGAGGGGTAGTTAAAGTCTTCCTTGAATAAGGGCATCTGGTTGGATGGTGAGTGCCTCTAATAGATCTAGGAAGCAGTTGTGAGCTTTGTGGGACTTAAACTGTGACCTGTAGTTAGCCAGGTCATGGTAAAGAACTATGTCTATAGAGACTTGGACATGAATGAACTCCAGGGAATCATCCTGTTTAACCAATCTAGAATTGTATCTGTGGCTAAAGTAGATTGAGACACCTCCACCTTTAGCCTCTGCCTGTGCCGCTGTTGGTCTAAATGTGTTGAAGGTTTTGTAACCTTCCACAGCCAGAGTACTTTTTGTGACTTTAAACCAAGTCTTGGTAGCAGCAAAGATGTGTACATTCTCCAGAATAAGGAGAGCTTGTAGGGTGTGGAGTTTTTATTGTTTAGGTTCCTAACATTGAGCAGTAACACCTTAAGGTTACTTTCAGTTTTTTTGGCTATGTTGTTAGCTATGTCATTTTTACATTGCCTAATAAAGGCTCTAAGGGGAAGGCTAACGTTTTAGCCAATGTTTGAAAGTCCACTGAAAGTCCAGAGGCAGACAGGTGCAGACCATCATTGGCAAAGCAAAGTATTCTGTTAACATTGACCTCCCATGCTAATAGATATTGGAGTTCTCTTTGAGGAAGACCAGAAAGTAAGCCAATTATTAAACTCAATAATTTTCTGTTCATACTGTGGCATCATCCATGGTGAAGGTAGAATGCTGCTCAGTGCAAGGCACATAGCTGTCTGTGACACATAATCAGAGAGATCCATAATGTATTTTTTTCATATAGTCCAGTGAGGTATGCCTCAGGTCATTTACACCAACACTGGCTATCACATAGACTATGACAAATTCATATTGGTACCTGTGGTGCAGTGACTTGACTGCATGCATGATACTGCAAATCCTAGATGCAGATCTGCAATTAATCATTATTTTTCCTTGCCCAGCCTGGTGAGAGGAATATCTATGTGTTGTACTATAGAATCCCTAAAGTGTTTGCTTGGGTTATGGGCTTTGCTCTTGAGGGACCATTGGGTGTAGGCTCATGTGTGGTGTCAGGTGTTGGTTTTGGTATCTGCTTTAATGAGTGCTAATGGTAGGTGTTGGAGTTTCACAGCTTCAGAGGTCTTTGAGGTTTGGAGGGGTTTTTTTAAGTGTCTCACCATAAGAAGGTTTATTTGTGTATGTGTGGGTGAGTGGTGTGTGTAAATGTAGTGTGTGTGTGTTACTGACAACTTTGTAAGGACGATTTTTACCTCCAAGGAAGCTGTGTATGTACACCTCTCACATACTATGTTAGTTTCTTTAAGGATTAAAAGGTTGTCTGACTACATGAGGCAACTGCTACATTGTCTCAAGATGCCCATATCTATCAAGCTAGCCACAGAGACATTAGGAAATTGCAAATCCATGTTGTCAGTACCTGTATTCATGTTGCGCTATCATGGCTTTACAAGGGTCACCTGGGTGGTATCTAGGGTGAAGGCTAGATGTTAGATAGTGCTATGACCTTAGTGCTGTGTGATGCTCTAACTAGCGACCCTAGGTTTAGCTTCACACAAAGCCTTTCTGAGTTAAGGATTAAAGTCCTAAGCACTAGCTTTATAGGTTTACTACTATACAGGGTACTGCTAACTGCTACTGAGTGGTGAGCAGCTGTGCAAAAAAATGCCTAATTTATAGTACACAGAAAAAAGCTGAAAACTAACTCCAGTGCCCTCTGGCCAGTAAAATACTACACTTTGAGCTCTCTGAAATGCCTCCCTTCTTCCACAAGATGGATGATTCTGGAACCTCTTAATGTAAAATCACATCAAACTTATCTCATAAGTGCAAATTAACAACCATCTATGTCCCTAAAAAGCCCTCTGGCTGATGAAACAATCTCACTTTAAGCCTCTCGGTGCGTTTCCCAACTCAGACTGACCAGGCTACTTTACTACTCCCACTAGAATTGAAGTCCCAGCTTTCTTAAATTCAAACACAATTTAGTTAGCAAAAAGTGAAAAGGTATTGGAAACATATCCAATAACTAGCCACAACAAGTAATTCTCACTTTAAACCTCCCTGTGGGTTTCCCAGCTCAGACTGATGAGGCTATTCTACTACTGCCACTGGAATAGCAGTCCCAGTCTTCTTAATGTAAAAACACACTTTGGTTAGCCAAAAGTGAAAAGGTACCAACTAGCTTCAACAAGTAATTGTCACTTAAGCCACCTTGTGTGCTTCCCAACTCAGATAGACTAGGTTGCCTTTTTACTCCCATTGGAATTGCAGTCCCTGCCTTCTTAATGTGAAAACACACTTTAGCTAGCCAAAAGTGAAAAGGTATCAGGAAAAAAAAATCAAATAACTAGCTACAACAAGTAATTTTCTCTCTCTCTCTCTCTCTCTCTCTCTCTCTCTCTCAAACCTACCTCTCTTAAACCTACCTATGTATATCCCAAGTCAGACAGACCAGACAAACTTTATTCTGAGACTAGAAATGCAATCCCGGTCTTCTTAATGTAAAAAAACACACTTTTGTTAGCCACAAGTGAAAAGGTACTAGAAACAAGTCTAACAACTAGCGATAAGTAATTGCAAGGCGATTCAAAGGCAGACAAGCCAGCAATGAGGAGCGCCCCCATTTTAAGGTAATTTCAACTAACACTAACAGTCTTAGGAGAGGGACTTCTCAGTTTCTTCTGTCAGTGACCAGTAAGATGAACAGAGGAGATAAGAATGGGAGGAGTTTCTAGAGCAGATATACAGTAGGGGCACGCAGCTCAAAAGCATCCAAGTAGTGAAGCACAACAGGAATAAGAGGGCAGGATGGAAAAAAGTCAGAAAAACACATAGGCCCAGCACAGAAATCAAAAAGCAGTACCTTAAATTAATAGTCTTAACTTCAGCTAAAGAGCAAACAATACACAAAATGCTTTTTTAAATGTAAATGCACTTCCCTGAATGCAAAATGTAGCCTAAATGCTTTGTTATCAAGCTTCCTGCAGTCCCAAGACTGAGATGACAGACTGCTTGTGCAATGTAAAATACCACGGGGGCTGATTTAATTGCCACAGACTGTAGTTACAACTAGCTACAAAAAATTCAGAAAAACACCTAGGCCCAGCACATAAACCAAAAAGCAACACAGACTATAATAATGCCTTAAATTAATAGCTTTAACTTCAGATAAAGAACAAACAACACACAAAACTGACTAAAATGGTAAGATAAGTGCAACTCTAGATATAGTTTGAATGTACTTCCCTAGGTGCAAAATGTCCAAATGCTTTGTTATCAAGCTTCCAAGTTTCTTGCAGTCCCAAGATATGTAAGTATATGTTTTGCTGTGTGCCAAATAAAGTAGGGACTGTTTAGAGGAGAAAAAAGCAACTAGCCAGCCCAAACTTTACTGTCTTTACACTGGAGTCTGATTGCCATGACTCACATGCCACAAATTCTGATAACATCCCTCACTGTCTTCTGAAGCTTCCCCCTCACCACAATTTCCACAATATTTCTAGACTGTCTTCCCCTGAGTAGTTGACTATGGATCTCAAGCCAAGTGGTTTTGCTGCAATGCCCTCTCATCTTCTCTCATGTATAAAGAGGATGTCCAGCCTCCTCCTTACCATCATGTCATTCACTTCCAAGCTGCATTCTGTCAGTGAACCTTTATTGAGTGCAGTAATGCTCAGCTCGTGTTTGGAAGGTTGTTTGGTTTTATGTGCAACTTTTAGTCAACAGGGCTATCCAAGCTAACCAATGGATTGCAGTCTTCAGATGTCATATATGAATCTTTGAACATAAAGAGTGCGGTTGTTAGCTCTTTGGGAAATTGCAGACAAGCAATGCTGATGATCCACTTGAAAACTAAAAAAACATTCTGTAGGTCTGAACACTGAAATGCATCAAAGCATTGTTCAATTAAAAGGCACCACACGCTGATCTGGAGGTTCAGATGTAGCAAGACTGACAAGTCAAAAATTTGAATTTTTTTTGTTGATGTTTGAAAGATCCATGACTGTTATCCACTAATCCTTATTATTAGCAAAAGAAAGAAAGAAAGTGTGATGCCCCACTCTATGTCAGCAATCATGGAGCCTGAATCCTCACCAGTGACACTAGAGTAGGACGTTCACTTGGAATACAAATGGATACTCTCAATATTTCCAGATACAGACGTCTGCATCAAGCACAATTTCCCTTAAGCACACACAGGGAACATGTTCAGCCCAGGGTCTGGATTTCTTTATATCTGTCTCCCTCCAGGGACACAGTAAGGATCCCTACTAGCACAGCTATAGGGTTAAGTCCTTAGCTAAGTGCCCATGCCAAGTCCTCCAGCACCCTCTCTGTGAAACCTGTGCTTTGTGTCCCTGTGCCAAGTAGCTGACACACGTACACTGTGAGATTTGATTTTCAGACACACACACACACACACACACACACACACACACACACACACACACACACACACACACACACACATGCACACACATGGGAAAGGCTGGTACAGATTTACCCACTATGCCCCCTTCTGCTCAGACTATAAGGTAGTTATCACTGCCCCTATACACTACAAAGCCAGCTACCTAAGGCTCTTTCAAGGGTACCCAGTTATACTGAGAGAACTTAATATTAATAGAAATAGTAATGTTGACCAAACAGCCAGGCTTCAGGAGTAGCCACAGTGTCACCAATAAATATAAGTACTCTCAAAGGTTAAAATGTTCTCTAAAGGACCAGCCGCAATGAAAAGTTTAAATATATTTAATAATAAATAATAAAAGAACATGAAAATACAAAATATCTATTTACAGTAAACACCAGAGTTTCAATCACAGGAAATATTAAACATAACACAGCTGGAAAGATTCACACAGTTACAGAAAAACAATACATAACTATTCTCACTATATTTTCCTGACTGATCTAGAGAATTATTCTTCCTACTTACTTAATAGAACAAGGCAAGATGAAGTAGGTGAGGAATCCCTCTATGTCAGGTTCCAAGAAACAAACTGCCCCGAGACTTCGTCTCACCTAATATCAAAACATTATTTCTGTACAGAATGACATCCCATACTTCTGGTCATCTGACTTCTGGCTCCCATACAACCCCTCCATTGCTCAAAACTGTCATTTCAAAACTGTCAAGATTTAGCACCTACATGTTAATAATATGCACACAAGAGGATTGTTCAGATTGGTGCAGCTTCTGGAAGTCATAAAACAATTACAAACTTCTACTCATCCTACAGAGACTAACAAGCCATGCTCCTTACAGACACTGTATCTCTGGCCTCATTCAAAATGGTGAAATTATATATTTATGGCTTAGGCCCAGTAATTTCATTTTTTACTATTTTCCAAAGTTAGCTGCAGCTGGACTATGATTAACCTCTTCTCTTCCAGTATCCTCTGTTAAAACATATACATTTAATTCAGTTACAATACAGTCAGGATCCACTCTTGATAAATTTTTAACACAAGCATCTTTACAAATACATTTTAAACAGAGGCATCTGTACAAATCAGTTTGATATACAAATTACATGCAATTCTTTACAAAATTCCAGCTAGCTGTGCTGGCATATCTTACACATCCACTGCCCTGCTTCACCTGGATTAGCTGGCTATACATCACATCATCACAGAATGAAGAAAAGAAAGAACACCTGTATGTCCACAAACCTATCAAATCTGCTGGGCATTGTCTGTGCTAGTATCATGTTGTTAAGACCTGGAACTTTTTATCTCTACCCACCGTGTCAATGCCCTCCCTCCCATCCTTCAAAACCATCCTGAAAGATTTCCTAGCCAAAAGCCGGCTCTGTTCTTGCTCAACAACAGGATAA